>NC_141035.1:38625000-38852500 GCF_052040795.2 Danio rerio
TTCCCCAATTTCTGTTAAATGGAGAGCAGATTGTTTCAACACCTTTCTAAACATAATTGTTTTAATAACTCATTTCTAATAACTGAATTTTTTTTTTTATCTTTGTCATGATGACAGTAAATAATATTTCACTAGATATTATTCAAGACACTTCTTTACAGGTTAAAGTGACATTTGAAGGCTTAACTAGCTTAATTAAGTTAACGAGGCAGGGTTAGGGTAATTAGGCAAGTTATTGTATAATGATGGCTTGTTCTGTAGATTATCGAAAAAAACAATTGCTTAAAAGGACTAGTAATTTTGACTTTAAACACTGCTTTTATTTTAGCCGAAATAAAACAAATAAGACTTTCTCCAGAAGAAAAAAATATTATCAGACATACAGTGAAAATTTTCTTGCTCTGTTAATATAATATATATATATATATATATATATATATATATATATATATATATATATATATATATATATATATATATATATATATAAATTTATTCCTGTGATTCAAAGCTGAATTTTTGGTGTCATAATTTCTGTCCTGTCATAATAATAAATAAATATTGTCATCAATGACACATACATGGTGCTCAATTATATATATATTGGTGTGTGTATATATATATATATATATATATATATATATATATATATATATATATATATATATATATATATATATATATATATATATATATATATATATTGGTGCTCAATTATAAAAATGCTATTTATTGTCATCAGTGTTGAAGTTTTCATTTGATAAACAGAGAGGGGCAGCGTGGTGGCGGCAGTGAGTAGTGCTGTTGCCTCACAGCAAGGCGGTCGTTGGTTCGATGTATAAAATGATTCAATCTTACTACAAAAACATTTTTAAATGGCAGTATTTAAATAAATGACAACAGTTTTATTATTATGAACATTATAATAGTTTCTTAGTGTTCCATTATTATTATTATTATTATTATTATTATTATTATTATTATTATTATATAGTGCCCTAGTGTCCCACCAGTGACCACAATATCGTACTGTTACTCATGTGATATTGGTTTTATTCAACAGTTCGACAGCATAATTGTGTATATAACAACAACAACAACGAAAAAAATCCAACACGGAGAGTCTCAAAAATCCTTTTGTATGAGGAACTACTTTCTTCTGTCATTCATTTACTTTTGCTCTGCTCAGTATGACAGGCTGAATCTCCGAAATTATATTTATTTAAAATAGGCACTATCCTTATAAATAAACTGCATAATTGCAGTCTAAACAGTTACATTCTCCACTAAAAAAAGCCTCAAAAGTACATTATGTTGTCCAACAGCTTCAATATTTGTCAAACTGTACTGAGTCTGTATGTTGTCACTGTATGTGGACTCTTGTTATTACTGCTGTTATTACAGGAATATTGCATGGCTATCAGCTAATTAGATTTGAGAATTTAGTTCACTATATTAATTTTGTTTTTGTGTTTTTAATCAAATAAATGCAGCCTTGCTTAACATAAGAGACCCTTTAAAAAAATTTAATTATTCCAAACTTCAAACCACCAGTGTACAGTGTGTCATATTTCATGTTTGCTAGAACACTAAATCAATAGAACACAAGTACACAGCCAAACACATGCTGATCACTGCTCACTCTTTCCATTAATACCATTAGCTTTCTAAATCCAAGCTGTGTCCTACTAACCGCTATTGTCAAGACCTTTAACCCCGTTATTCTATCTTTCCATGCAAATCCATCTATTGATTTATACCGTCCAGATGATATTTTACATCCTCAAACCAACCCTTAAGCCCTCACACAAACCCTTCAGCGTTTTCATTAAGGCATTATTTATTATGTTTATTAATCTATTGTACAAATGGGGGCCATTAGCTGCTCCCCATAATAAAAATGCTTTCTGGTTTTACTACCTTTTGGGGACAATAGCTACCCACAACGTAAGCAAAACCCACACATACACAGAACTGCACAGTGTAAGCTAGCTTGCATGGACAAACACTGTAGAAGATGATGCTGGTGTAAGCTGGTCTTTCTGGCACGAATAGCAAGCGCTACACTTCTCTGCTAATGTGAACATCCATCAGTGCGGTGATGGAGTCACAATGATGATACAATCACTTCCCAAAATCATGTCACATTATTTTTATGACAATAAGTCAGCGGGGTTGGGACTTAAAAGAAAGAGAGTTTGAATTACAACATACACTGTAAAAATGCTGGGTTCCAAACAATCAACTTGTGCTGGGACAACATGAAGAAATCAAGATACAGTAACTTAATAGTTTTTACAAATTTAAGTAGATTGAACATAAATTAATTAAGTTGTCCCTAAAAAAAAAAAAAACTCAAGAATTGTGTTGTTTCAGCTCATTTTAATTAAGTAGTTTGAACAAACAGCAAACATATTTTTGAGTGTGTTATTATTATTATATTTTAATATTTATTAATATTATTATTATTATTATTATTACTATTATTAGGGGCCAAAGTTATTAAATTCATGTCAACAGGTGAAACATTTTTTATTTACAATTGACCATTGTGTTGCCATGATGCCAAACGGCATTGAGGCTGTATTCAATTCAGCTTTATTTGTATAGTGCTTTTACAATGTAGATTGTGTCAAAGCAGCGTCACATAAATGGTCATAGTAACTGGATCAGGGTAGTTCAGTTTTTAGTGTTTAAGTTCAGTTCAGTTCAGTTTAGCTCAGTTCAGTGTGATTTAAAATCATTACTGAGAGTTCAAACACTGAAGAGCAAATTCATCGATGTGTAGCTCTACCAATCCTGAACCATGCGAGCCAGTGGCAATAGCGGAGAGAGAAAAAAAACTTCACCTGAGAGTGAAGAAAAAAAACTTTGAGAGAACCAGACTCAGTTGGGCACAACCATTTTAATTTCTCCGTTGGCCAAAAGTCATGTGCAGAGCTTCAGTCATGTGCAGAGCTTCAGTCACCGTGGTATCTCTGCAATGTTTATACATACTGACACCAAAATGTAGGGCATTTTGGGCCAACACCACACAGCCAGCGCTGAGAAAACAAACTGTGTTGCTGGCTCGTGTTGGCTTGTGTCTGGTCTTGTCTGGACAAAAAAGGCTGCGTATGAACACACCAAACGGACAGCTGCCGACTAAAAAGGAAGTGCAAGTTCTGAGCCTACACTGTAACAAATTGCTGTAAAATCTATTCTATTACAGGTAAATTTGATTGCCAGTAATACTGTAAAATTTACAAATGGACTTTACCAATTACAGTTGTGCTTTAAAGGGCACCTATGATGAAAATCATCTTTTGTAAGCTGTTTGGACAGAACTGTGTGCAGGTATAGTGTGTTCACAGTCATATGGTGATACAGTGCTATAAACACAATAAGTCTATTTAAAAAAAAAAATCCTGGCGTTAAAATAGGATCCAAATCCCTCCTATTTTGAGGCTGACCGCAATATGATGTAAGAGTTCGGAAATTCCCACCCATCCAATTGATTGACAGTCACGTACTAACATGTCTCTGTAGTAACGCGTATAATCATAACAACAAGACAGGACGTGTGCAAAGCTACCGGGAATAAAAGATCTGTTCAGCGGTCTGTGATCATCAATCATCATCAAATGTGCTCATGTATGAGTTTACGTTTACGTTTTAAACGTTTAAATGTTTTTAAAACAGTGCATGTTGGTAATGAATTACACCGATTTTACCGTCTTCATCACCACAGCCGCATGCCAGTACAATTATAACAGAAGACGCTTTAATCCCACTTTGTGGACGTTAAATCAGGTTTATTTTGTAAATTAACATAACGGATATCTATACAGCAGTGGATATTAACATGTATCCTGTCACATTTAACAAGCAAAAACAGAGCAAAGACAAAGTAAAATGAGAGACCAAATCAACTGACCAAAAGCCATCACTATATAACCAAAATGAAACGAAAACGGTGGTGTGAAGAACGATGCGACTAAAAATGAATGTCCACTCAAGACGGTGTGAAGTGTGACCTGCTGAGAGGGAGGAAAAAGTGCAGACCATACAAGAAAGACAAGACGGATGACAAAACACACACACGGATGAAGGGATGGAGAGGAAGGAGAGATGAGGGCCGCTGGTGCAGTGAGGCTGGCAGACAGACTCTCAATCAGTCTTTATGAACCACAACAGCACCACACCCTTCTGCGCATGTGTGTGTGTGCGTGTGTGTGTGAGTGAATGGTTACTTAAAGCCAACGCGAGTAAATCCTGTCTGCCCTTTAGTATGATTAGTTTTCCTCTGACAGAGAGAGAGAGAGAATTTGAGAGACAGCAATTGAACTGACTGCCCTCTTCTCTCGCTCTCTGTCTCTCCCTCTCTCTGTCTCTCACTAACAGACAGATGAAAGTAACTCAATTTTTATGGAATATTCGGTGCAGAAATCATCTTCAAATCCTGCCAAATTGCTCTGAATTGGATTATGCAGAAATGTCTTTTAGGCTAGATGGATTCATGAAGTTACGAGGGAGCCTATAGTATAGATGGATGATGGGAATTCTCTTTTCCTCTATATAACATTCTTATATTTCAAAAGGGGAATATTTTAGCATATTTATATTGCATATGAAGCAAAATATGAAACATTCCAACCCAAGCTCATTCTGGAAACGTAGCCCCGCGGACGTTTCTGGAGGCCGCGATTTACGTGGCTGGAGGTACGTAAAGGCCGCGTTTGGTTTTTTTCGAGCGAACGCTGCGGGGCAGTGTGGCGCCGCTCCGCTCCTCCTCTTCGCGCTCGCCGGCCGACGGCTCGCCTCCGAGTGGAGGGCTTTCCCGATGCAATCAGTTTGTCTGCTTAGCTCACAGCGTTGCGTCGGCGGAGCGGAGGCCCCGGAGGAGGAGCCGGAGCCGGCCGCAGTGGACGACGACCGGGATCGAGTCCGGGGAACAGCATGTTCCGGAAATCAGGTAAGACAAAAAACGGAATCCGAAATATAAGGGCGAGAACGCGGCGGGATCCGAAAACGTGGTCGAAATCGAAGACGAGGGCTTTTGCTTTTTTTTTTTCGATCCGGCGACTTTTCGCGCGAGAACGGAGCGGGCGCGCTGCGCGCTCCCGAGAGGCGCCCGAAACGCGAAAAAGCGCGCACAGCGGCCTCTCGCGGATCCGCGAAAACAAAAAAACGCTCGAATACGTACCTTCCGGGACGTAAATCGCGGTCCGCAGAAACGTCCGCGGGGCTACGTTTCCACAATGAGCCCGGGTTGAAACATTCACATGAAACTGTAATTATAAAATACCTACACACTGTAAAAATGAATATTTGTATGATGTTGAACTATTATTCTTGAATGGGATTAGTTTAAACGACTTAATATTATGTTAAATTTGCGCATATTTGTGTTAAAAACGTTAACAAAATTATTATCTTGAATGTTGATTGGATGTAATATTGTTTTAAAGCTGAAGAAACATAGAAACTTAGCAGACCTCAAATTAAATTTACAATAAAAAAAGTTTCGACCAATTATCCCCCCTCCACCCCTTTCAGCAGGGTATTTTCACACCTCTAGTTAGAAAAATGTCAGGAAAGTGGGTGAGTGCAGCTGTTGGTTGGAGTGTCGAGTGGTGAAAGAGGGAAGGGTTTGCATGAAAAAGGGAGTTTCAGTACATGCGCTACAGCTGATTTTCACACCAGCAACACAAACACAAATGCAGGGTAGAGAGTAGCTGAGTTTTCATCCAAAGATGCTAATTAAATTCATGCGCAAAACTGGAATATCGCATGTAATGCCGAGTTTAGACTGCATGATTTTCAAAGTAGTCGTGTCACAGATGTTTTCACACTGCATGACTATCTGGGCTAGCGTTTCGTCGCTGCTTTGTTTACACTGCAAGATGGATTGGTGACAGCGACATTCACACTGCATGACTTTACTATAGGAAGAATCGCCGACAACTTCATCCAAACTACGTCTCACAGCCAAAAACACGTAGTATATCTTTTGTTATTAACTACATAATGAGAAAGAAGCCTTTAATGGGGTAGAACATGTACATGTTTGCTCACCTGGGTTTAAAGGGAATTAGTCATTTCTCCTCAACGTTGATAATAAACCAATTTCTTTCTGTATGAAACGTCAAACAGACACGGTTGCTCCTGAGTCCTGTCAAACCTCCACTAGTTTTTCCTCCATTTCGTGGGTCCAAATAAACCGAAAAAGAGTGCTTTTAACTTCTCCCCCAGCCTCCCGCTGGCCTGCAGCAGGTATACACACACGCACACGCAAGTGAAAGCTGCTCTCTCATTGGCTGTAGGTGATGGCTGATGTTATTTTCAGTCAAAACTCAATTCACACGGCATGATTTGAATCGCCGACAGCTCCAGATATTTAGCATGCCAAATATCTCACAGGCATCGGCGACTCATCAGCGATTCTCTCAGATCGCGTCTTTGATCGTTCATACTGTGTGATTGTCACTCACGTGCACGAGCAGCGATTTGCCTGTGATTTCAGGCATTTGTCGGCGATTTCTCAAAACCTGTCGGCGAGCCAAAATCGGGGCTAAAATCACGCAGTCTGAACTAGGCATAAGACATGCGAATAAAGCAGCGTTTCCAGTAGTAAAAGTGAACAAAATTGTCACTTTCTGATTAACTAATGCCACATCAAAAGTAAATATGGATTTTGCTGTGGTAGGAGAGGCTGAGTCAATCTTTTCTTTATTCTGTACTGCTTGATAATGTTTTGTTCAGGATTCCTCTCAGGACCCCACCGAATCAAATATTTCAAACATATTTTCAAGAATACTACAAGGTTATTCACATGCAATTAATTTGAAAGAGGACCTATCAGGTCATAAATCTCCACAAATGTCCTCTGATCTGTCATCAGAATAAAATTCAATTTAGCAAATGAAATAATTCCGCTCTATTCTGGATTGTCGTTTGTTTCTGAAATGCATCCATTATTTATAAGGGGTTAAATGTTTGGTCACACTTTACAATAAGCTTTCATTAGTTAATGTATTTACTGACATGAACTACTAATGAACAACACATATACAGCATTTATTAATCATTGTTCATCACTTACTAATGCATTATTAAAACCCAAATTCATGCTTGTTAACATTAATGACCAGAAGTGAACAGGAACTAACAATCAACAACTGTATTTTGATTAATGTTAATAAACATGAATAAATAGTAAAATAAATGTATTGTTCATTGTTTGGTCATGTTAATAAGTACATTAACAAATACAACCTTATTGTACAGTGTTACCAAAAGTAGGTAAAGTGCAAATATAAAAAGCTGAAGTGAAGTGTGTTCGGATTGTTTCAGGATTGGTGAGGACGTGGCCCGTGTGACAGAGGGAGGAGGATATGCAGGTAAACACTTCCGCATGGGTTTCATGACTATGCCGGCGCCTCAGGACCGCGTTCCTCCTCCCTGCGGCCCGGGCTTCACTGTCCGCTCACAGTCTTTGCACTCAGTGGGAGGAGGAGAAGAGGAGGGCAGTCCCACCTCACGAAAACAACCTCCACCCAAACCCAGACGAGACCCCAACACCAAACTCAGCACCTCCTCAGAGACCGTCAATGCCGGCCTCAGCACCGGCAAAAGTGCCAAGGACAGTGAGAAATTTGACGGTAAGAACTCTTCTAGTTGCAAATATTCATTAGGGGTACCAAAGGGTCCTTATAAAGTATTCAATAAGATTTTTTTTTACATTTAAGGTCATAAAAAGTCTTAAAAGGTCTTATTATTACTTGCGAGAGGTCTTCTCATGAGTAATCACAAGAGGAATTTTTGGTGATGGAATTTTACATGATAGTGTGACTTTGATCTATTATTTTCCTTCGGCTTAGTCCTTTTATTTATCACGGGACACCACAATGGAATGAACCGCCAACTATTACAGCTTATGTTTTATGCAGCGGATGCCCTTCCAGCTGCAACCCAGTACTGGAAAACATCGATACACTCTTGCATTCACACACATATACCATGACCAATTTGGGAAACCCAGTCCAACACAGGGAGAACATGCAAACTCCACACAGAAACGCCAACTGACCCAGCCGGGACCCGAACCAGTGACCTTCTTGCTGTGAGGCAACATGCATTTTTTAATTAGTTTGTTTTACCTGATTCATTTAATGTTGAACTGGTTAGCCTCTTAACTTAGGTAATTAATTTGAGTGTAAAAGATTAATAAAAAAATGTTAATATATATATATATATATATATATATATATATATATATAATATATATATATATATATATATATATATATATATATATATATATATATATATATATATATATATATATATATATATTTATTTATTTATAATTTTTTATTTGTGGACATTATGTAGAGTATTTTTTTTTTCATCTGGTCTTAAAATAGTCTTAATTTGATTTAATACATTTTTTTATAGTATAATTTGGTTCCATAAAAAAATAAATATGTTTTAACATATATTATATTTATTTATATGTGGGTTTAATTTATGTGAAATATTATAATAATTGAAAATATATTTTATTTTATTTTTGGCAAGGCTATACTTTAAAATAATTTACCATTTCAATAATATTCATGACATTTAATAATGCTAATTTTATTTTGTTTAATTATCATTTTATAGTACAAAACTATTCAGAAATAATTCTAACGTGCTGATTAAATGATAAAGAAACATTTTTATTTTTAATAAACTGTTGTGCTGCTCATTATTTTTGTGGGAACTAGGATACATTTTTATAGAGTTATAATTAATTATAATTAAAAAACTATATTAGCACATCAATTGTGTGTAAAATGACAGCAATGTCTTTAAATAATGAAAACAATTTTAAAATAAGTGCTTTCTAACTTAATATATTTCAGAATTATTGTTTGTGAAGTAGTATTAACATAAATAAACTGTTTTCTTTTAGGGTGGTTCATTCCGCTGTGGCGACCCCTGATAAATAAAAGACTAAGCCGAAGAAAAAGGAAAGAATTAATAACTATTGTCCATTAGAATATATTTTAGAGATGTTTTGTTTCTTGTAATGCCAAGATTAATTTTCAGCTGTCATTACCCCAATCTTTAGTCACATGATCCTTCAGAAATTATATAACATCATATTCTCATTTGTCGCTCAAGCAAAATGTAGTATTTTCCATGTTGAAAAGCATTATGCAGCTTCTATATTTTATAGCATATGCACATCAACCATCAACTCTTATAAAATATGATCGCAACCAGCAAGCATTCCCTCCCTCCACAAACAAATACACACACACGCGCATCACAAGACATCTCTTATTTTTTCCCTCCACTTCACTGTTGTATGCAAATATCCTCTCTTCTGCCATCTCTGTCATGCATGCCTTGTTCTCATGGATCATTACACACACACACACACACACACACACACACACACACACACACACACACACACACACACACACATCAAACACTCTTCTGTGCAATGCACATCACAAAGCAAGAAATTCTATAAACTATAAACATACGCACAAGCACCAAGAAAAGGGAAAAAAACAAATTCAAGCAAACTCCACACACACAAAAAAATTTGTAAAAAGCATTCAGTGGTAAATCAATTAATTGATTATTGCTTTGAACAAGGATCTGAATTTGTGGAAACTGACATCTCTAATACACACCATACATATCCATCAAAAATAGAAAGAAAAATGAAATAAACACCATACAGTGTGAAAAAATCTGTTTTCTATGGTTAAAAAAACAGAATCCCAAGATTGTTGTCAGAATTTTTCAGTTAAAAACACAATAGAAACAGCTAAATAAATGTCAACATTTTACAGTAAACTGACACATTTCATTATTTTATAGTGTTAATACACCAATGCTTTAAAGTACTTACATCTACAGCAGGCGGCATGGTGGCTCAGTAGTTAGCACGTTGTTAACGTTGTTGCCAGCCAGAAGGTTACTAGTTCGAGTCCTGACTGGGCCAGCTGGCATTTCTGTATGCAGTTTGCATGTTTTCCCATGTTCGCGTGGGTTTCCTCCAGGTTTCCCGCACAGTTTAAAGACATTCTTTATTTTGATGGTCCATCTGAGTATCAGTAGACTATCTGCTAAATATCTGCTCTTGATACTGCTCCTTTAACAGACATTATACTGACTATAAGAAACTTTGCAAGTACACTAACCCTAACCCCAACCTAACAGTCTACTTACAATCTAATAAGAATTAGTTGGCATGTAGATGCAATGTTACTTAAATTCAACAAATGGACCATGAAAATAAAGTGTGTTATTAATAAACTAAATTTGCCATAGTGTATGAGTGTGTGTGTGTGTTTGTGTTTGTGTGTGTGTGTGTGTGTGTGTGTGTGTGTGTGTGTGTGTGTGTGTGAATGAGAGTTTATGGGTGTTTCCCGGTATTAGGTTGCAGCTGTTTTATGCGTAAAACATATTCCGGAATAGTTGGCGGTTCATTCCACTGTGGCGACCCCTGATTAATCAGGGACTAAGCCGAAGGAAAATGAATGACTGAACATCTACACATCGTGAAGTTTATTCATAAACTAATTTCGAGAGGATCATGTGCTTAATTGACACAGCTGGCCCCGAGTCAAGCTAATTTACAAACCACCAATCAGACGATTCCTAACTCAGTATAAATAACCAAAGCATCTTACCTTTGGTCATCTTTGTCTTGAAGAATCCCCCTTCCACCCCCTGTCCTCCTCTTTTTCCTCTATAGGGCAGCACGGCGGCCCAGTGGCTAGCAATGTGGCCTCACAGAAACTATGCCTCGGGTTCGTGTCTCTACCCGGCATTTCTGTGTGGAGTTCATGTTCTCCCCGTGTTCGTGTGGGTTTTCCCCGGGTCCTCCTTCTTTGCTGGCACCAGTGCTAACCAATCCGCCAATCCGCACAAATCAATGCTCATGTCAAACTATTTTTCTTACAAACAGAGAAACATGCTAATATCTAGAATATGCTCAGTGTCATTCACACGACTACTAACACACATGGCACTAAACAATGCAATGAGCATTATTTATCAACATCAGATGTAACATAAATGCTAATGTATTTCACTTATTAGGAAAAAAGCTAAAATAACCATAGTAATGTTGACAAAAAACATAAAAAGTGAAATGTGTAACGCAGGGAATTTACGCTTATTTGCCATACAGTGGGCGGCATGTTGCCTCAGTGGTTACCATTGTAGCATTTCTGTGTGGAGTTTGCATGGTTTCCCCATTTGCGTGGGTTTTCTGCAGGTGCTCCGGATTGTCCCACAGTCTAGAGACATGCGCTATAGGTAAATTGAGTACACTAAATTGGTCATAGTGTATGTGAGTGTGTGTATGGCTGTTTCCCAGAAGAAGATAATTTGAAGAATGCTAAAAATCAATAAGTGGTAAACCTGTAACCATTGACTTCCATAGTAGGAAAAACAGATGGTTACAGGTTTTCAGCATTCTTCAAAATATCTGAAAATGTTATTCTTTTTAACTTTTTTAAATATGTATATAAATAATGTTTCTTTCATCTGTCGGATAGTTTTAGGAGATTGTTTGTTTCAAAGAACAGTGTTTATTTAAATTAGATTTCATTTTGTTTGTACTAAAATAAATATTTTTATTCTTAATTCTGACTAGTTTAAAGGGATAGTTTACCCAAAAATGACAATTTACTCACTCACTATTTACTCTAGCCGTGTGTGGTTTCTTTTTTCAGTCGAACATAAAAGAAGATATTTTGAAGAATGCTGAAAACCTGTAGCCATTCACTTTCATAGTAGGAAAAACAAATGAAAGCCAATGGTTACAGGTTTCCATCTTTCGTCAAAACATCTTCTTTTTCTCTTCTTCAGTTTTATGGGATTGTTTGTTTCAAAGAACAGTGTTTAATTGAATTTATTTAAACATTTTGTTCATAATGAAATAAATATTTTTATTCTTAAATCTGACTAGTTTAAGTCAGAGATAACTCACTATTTACTCAGGCCTGTGTGGTTTATTTTTTCTGTGAAGCACAAAATAAATTTTAAAAAATGCTGAAAACTTTCATAGTAGGAAAAACAAATGGTTACAGATTTTCAGCATTCTTCAAAATATCTTCTTTTGCAAAATTTTCATTCTTTTTAACATTTTTCCAATAAGTAATGTTCCTTTAATCTCAAGCATAAAAGAAGATATTTTGAAGAATGCTGAAAACCGATAACCGTTGACTTCCATGGTCAAAAAAACAAATAGTTACAGGTTTTCAACATTCTTCAAAATATCTTCTTTTGCAAAATTTTTATTCTTTTTAACATTTTTTTCACAGTAAGTGATGTTTCTTTCATCTGTCAAGCACAAAATAAGATATTTTAAAGAATGCTAAAAACTGGTAACCACTGACCTCCATAGTAGGAAAAACAGATAGAAGTCAATGGCTACATGCATTCAGCATTCTTTAAAATAGACTGGGTTGCAGCTCGAAGGGCACCCGCTGCATAAAACATATGCTGGAATAGTTGGCGGTTCATTCTGCTGTGACGACCTCTGACAAATGAGAGACTAAGCCAAAGGAAAATAAAAAGGGAAACTTATTTTTAACCAGGTTACAGATTTCTACTTGCGAGTCACTGCAATGGTAAATAGCTTTACAAGCCGGCCATTGATTTGCTTTGAGAAGCACTTGATACACACTTAACTGCGGCGCTGCACACACTTGTACCTTGCAATGAGTCAGTGTGCTCTTTTTACATAACAGACAAGAGGTCAACACACAAACACACACATTCACTTTCATAGACACCTGTAAACACACTCCAGGATCTTTCTAGGAACAAGTGACATCAGCTTGTGTCCTGCTCTGATTGGTCACCTTGAGCCAGGAAAGCGTCCGGATTGGTCGCCTGCTGGCTGCAGTGTCATTATGAACGGGGGCAACCGTTGCTATGGGCAACATTCGGGCCTATAAGTGTTTTACCGGCAGTGACTCTTCAGACTGAATCAAGCAAAACACAAATGATGCCTCTCAGAAACAAGCACACTGCGACAAGGTCAACACACACACACCCACACACCCACATACACAAAGATGATAACTTATTTTACTGCACACATCCTGCAATGTGCTGGTCTGGCAGTTTTATATTATACAACTGTTCTACTTTACTATTCCACACACACACACACACACACTCATTTCCACACACATTAGCCTTGCTTTAACCCTTAACTTGATCTTTTTACTGAGCTGGGCTTATTTCAAGTGCTTTCCTTTTTAATTCAGAGCAGAAGCGCACATTACAGCACACCTAACCCCACTCCAGCACTTGACCCTGTTTTACAATGTTCGCAACCTCATTTAGACTACATTAACCCTCAAAACATCAGACGGCTCTTTGCGGTGAAATTTGAAACGCAGCCAATTTTGCCTGTACTATATAGAGCACATCAACCTGTTAGTAGATTCAACCTCAGACATATTTTGGCAGAAACTGTGATACAGTTTCAGGGGATTGTTTGTTTTATAAAACAGTGTTTATTTATTTCATTTTTCTTCTGAATAAAATAAATGTTTGTATTCTTAATTTGGACTAGTTAAAAGGGATAATTCAACCAAAAAATTTTGTTTGCTCACTCAATATTTACTCAACCCCGTGTGGTTTATTTTTTTCTGTCGAACATACAAGAAGATATTTTAAAGAAAGCTGGAAACCTATAACTATTGACTTCCATAGTAGGCAAAACAAATGAGAGTCAATGGTTACAGGTTTCCAGCTTTCTTCAAAATATCTTCTTTTTATCTTCTTGGTTTATTTTTTTCTGTTGAACACAAAAGAAGATTTTTTTGAAGAATGTTGAAAACCTGTAACCATTGACTTCAATAGTAGGAAAAACAAATGGAAGTCTCGAAGAATGCTGAAAACCTGCAACCATTGACTTCCATAGTGTAAAAAACAAGTGGAAGACAATGGTTACAGGTTTCCAACTTTCTTCAAAGTATCTACTTTTTATCTTCCTGATTTAAATTTGTTTCTGTTGAACACAAAAGATATTTTGAAGAATGCTGAAAACCGGTAATCACTGACTTCCATAGTAGAAAAAAACAAAAGCAAGTTAAAGTCAATGAATTCAGGTTTCCAGCTTTCTTCAAAACATCTTCTTGGTTCCTTTTTTTCTGTTTAACACAAAGGAAGATATTTGGAAAAAAGCTTTTAACTGGTAACCATTGATTTCCATAATAGGACAAACAAACACAAGTCAATGGTTACAGGTTTCCAACTTTCTTCAAAGTATGTTCTTTTTATCTTCTTGGTTTCTTTTTTCTGTTGAACACAAAATCAATTTTGGGAAAAAAATAAACCTGTAACTGCTGACTTCCATAATAAGAAAAACAAATGAAAGTCAATGGTTACAGATTTAGAGCTTTCTTCAAAATATCTTCTTTTTATCTTCTTGGTTTCATTTTCTGTTGAACACACAAAAAAAGATATTTTGAAGAATGATGAAAACCAGGAACCATTGACTTCCATAGTAGGAAAAACAAATTGATATCAATGGCTACAGGTTTCAAGCATTCTTCAAAATATCTTCTTTTGTGTTTGACAGAAGAAACATCACTTATTGCAAAAATTTTAAAAATAATTCAATTTTCGCTAATATTCTGCCATTTGTAAACATTTGTAAGCTATAGAAAATGAAACACTACCACTTCAAAAAAAAATCTTTTTTTCATACATGTGTTTTCTGCTTTTCTAACCAAGAGAATATTTATAATTCAACAATCTGTAGTGCTGTAATGTCTCTTCTATGTCCGAGTAATGATCTGTAGACAGAGACAGAGATATTGGGGGGTTTTGTGTGTTTTACTCACTTTAGCTTCAGGCTCTTTGGCATTTCCACCACACCAAGGATTATTCCTCTAGAGAAGCCTCAAAGAGCTCAACATCTCTCCTCCTTCTTTTCTCCTCTCTTCTTTCTCTCCCTCGAGCTCCATGAGCTCTACACTTCCCCCATCTCCATCCATCCTTCACTGTTAAGCCTTCTTTTCCCACCCTACTTTGGCACCCTATTTGTTTTCCTCATCGCTGTCCTCTTTTATCTCACTCATTTATATATTCTCAAAGACCCGCCCACTTTTCCTTCATCCAAATGTAGACTATAATATGATATAACTTCCAAATACATGAAATAGAAAAGTCTTTCAACATCTGTCTTCCCTTTTTCCTCATTTTGAGGCACAACTGATGTATAACGTTCATCATTTCATTTTCTTTTCGGCTCAGTCCCTTTATTGATCAGGGGTCGCAACAGAGGAATGAACCGCCAACTTATCCAACATATGTTTTGCGTAGCGGCAGTGTTGGGAAGGTTACTTTGGAAATGTAATAGATTACAGATTACAAATTACCCTATTTAAAATGTAATAAGTTACTGTAATTTTCGATTACTTTATAAAAGTAAAGTAACTAATTACATTTGATTACTTTTTGATTACTTTTAATTTTCTAATAAACATTTTTAACTAAATAATTTTCAAGCATTTATACAGAGCAGGAGTGAGCTTACAGTAGCTCTGTTTACTGTTAGAATCTCAAAAGCTTTCATCACTTAAATAAAATTTATTTAATTTATTTAAATTTAAAGTAGAGCCACCACAAAACCAGACCTTATCACAAAAACATGTTTACTGTTGTTTCAAAATCACAATGTTAGTTAGTTGTGCAGGTGATTTATGGGGCATTTGCAATAAAAAAATACATCTAATTTTTGAAATTTTCATTTTTAAATCGAATCCACTTAAATCCAAATCAATCTTAGTGATCAATAAAACTGCCAATGAAACATATGAGGCAGAACTGTTCATTTCAATTATTTACTGTAAATAATATGCTGTACCAAACAGGAATAAATCATAGTACATAACAGCAAAAACAAAACAATCCAATAACACCAGGTGTTACACATTTTAAACAGTATTGATCCGCGATGTGTAAATGTAGCTTGTGTGGTAACTACTGCGCTACTTCACTAATAAAATAGCTTCGCTACTGTGAAAAGCAATTTGATTTTTTAGCGACGCTACCGTCACGCTACTGAGAAATGTAGTTAAGCTAGCTACACTGGTAATGTGATAACATCACTTTGGCCAGAGGAGTCTGCTGGTGCCCTGAAATTCCCAAATCGATAACTTTATAAATCATAATATATCATTAGAAATGAAAGGGTCTGTTTTTATTTCTGTACACTCACGATAACGACAAAAACATTTGCTTTTATAAAACAAAGAAACGCTAGCTTACATACCTGCAGATGCTTCCTCATGCTTTTCAATGGCAAAGAGGATTAGACATGGCTATTAATTTGATTTAACAGTAGGGGGGACAATAAATATAACATTTCTTATGAGCAATTTTTAAAGGATTTTTTTAAGGGGACAGAAATAATACAGCCGAATTGTACTTGTATGTCTCCGCAGTTAAAAATGGTTTTATTGTTCATATTACAGCATGGAGACTACATCATTATGGTTATTTTCAAAGTTTTTCTCAGGTTCAATGACAAAGCAAATTTTTTTTTGAAAACTATTTATTGCATTGTTTGTTGTGTTGTTTACAGTCAACAGACTGACTCCTGAAGCCGAATAAATGCAGGAAAAGACATTTTCCATACTCATAATAACTAACTGGTTTACATTAAACTTGTTAAATTGAGAGATCATATTGTAAATTGGTGAGCCTGTGAGGTTCATCTGCTAAACAGCCACAACTCAGAAAACATAAAAAAAAATGTTCACCCCTAAAAGAATTGTCATTATCCTTTCAATAAAGCACAACACCCTTACCTGACACTGTACATCTGACTGACCCTGCTCTGCCTGTTCCTCAATCAGTTCTTTCTCCTCTGCCTGTGATTGATAATGTGACATTAGTATTTTCATAAGCACTCATTCTGAAAGCCAAATTGCTTAATATGTGAACTTTTTGTACTTGGAGTTTTGCTGCACTGAAAAATTATCTTATGTCCATTTTCCTTTTCTCTGTCATTTTATCATTGAGGTAAAGTTGGTTTTATATTTGCACATTCAGTCTCTCATAATATAACCTCAGAAGAGTATTCATTGGAAATTCTAAATAGTAAAATTATATTAGCAGCCAACAACCATCAAAGTACAGCATTGTTTACAGTTAGTGTTAATATTATATTGGTTTACCTAAAGGTTCTATAAAGACATTGCAACTGATACAAAATACAGCAGCCAGAGTTTTATTGAAATTGAAGACACAAGAACATATCACAGCAGCATTAATAGAATACATTTTAGGATTCTTTTATTAGTTTATAAGGCACTACACAACATGACACCTTTCATACTTTTCTGACTGCTTAACAAAATATAATCCAAACCATTTGCTACGCTCTTCTAGCACTCGACTTTTAGAATTTCACTTTGTAAATCTGATGCGATCTGGCGGCACTTCTTTTAGTCACTATGCTGCAAAATCTTGGAATTATCTCCCAAATTAAGTAATAGAATCCCCCAGAATTTATTTTTTAAAAGCTTGTTAAGAAGCACCTTTTTAAAATTGCGTATGAATATAAGTTTGTGAAGTTTATGCAATTTATCTATATCGTGTAGGTTTATGTACATATGCATGTACGGTGTGTGTGCATGTATGTAAAGAATATTGTGTGTGGTTGTGTAGATGTATGCATATATGCGTGTACATGTATGCTTTTATCTGAGTATATATTTTGCTTTAATTGTCTAATATACATTATTTTGTATTTGGTTTATTTTACAATGCCTGTTTGTTGTTTGTGAAGTGCCTTGAGTTCCATGTATGTAGGAAAAGTGCTATACAAATAAAATGTATTATTATCATTATTATTAATGTTGTTTTGAAGTCAAACTTACATGAGATTTCAGTTCAAATACTCAAAGTACCATGGTAAACAATGTATGGAGCTGTCACTGAATGAATGTGCGAATATAAAACCAACTTTACCTCAATCATTTTATCTAGTCCATGACACTGCAATGCAAGTTTATTCTGTAGCACATTTTATATACAATGCTAATTCAAAGTGCTTTACATAAAGAATGAAAAACTATCATAAAAATCATCACAACAATAAAAACAAGGACATTTTGTATTTTAAATTAATTTAGTCACCTAAGAACAGAACTGAAATTGATTATACAAAAAATAAAGTGGGGCTAGTTTGGACGTACTGTAGCACAGTGCTCATTTAGCAAATCCACAGATAAACAATATGCTAATTGTGGCCGTTAATGTAAAGTTAACATTATGCCAAGTCGTCAAAAATGAAACAATGCACTTTGGCGTATTATTTTGCAGTGCGCCACTAACGTATGCAACAAGCTAAACAAGCATACGTTAACTACATAAGTCATTTTAACCGCTAATAGCCTAATACAGCAGATTCATGGATATCGGTAATCTGCATTTTTGCCGCAAATAATTTATAAATGATTCTGCATTAACTTTGAATAGAATCGATTTATTTAATGTGATTAATACACCATACTTACTCAAATTCAACACTGACCTGTAGCCACACACCTAACTTCTGCGTCTGTCTGTCTGTGACTGTGTTGACAGGCTGCGTGTACGTGAGGAGTAGGTGGATCAAACCACTATGAAGAAGCGGGGGTGAACTCTTTCTAAATGCATTTTAAATAATAAATGCGTTTTTTTTCTACTTAGACAATTATTTTAGGTGTACACACATATATTTTTCAAAATAGAGAGTGCGTTTATATATAAATATATATTTATATATTTTATTTGGTGAGGAGGACAATGAACATGGTCCCCCCTGATTTACGCCCGTGGTTGAGCCGCAAATCAAAAGCATCAGCTTGAATAAATGGCCTTAGCAGAAGCCATCGTGCATATCAAAAACGGGCAAAGCAATAGATTAATATTATTCAACATATCACAAAGATTTATAGAAAAATATTATATGTAACCCCATTTGTAATTTTTAACATTTTCAAAAGTAACTGTAATTTAATTACATATTTTTCTTAGTAACTGTAACTAATTACTGTTACTTTTATTTTGTAATTAAATTACGTAACGGCGTTACATGTAACTAGTTACTCCCCAACACTGCGTAGCGGATGCCCTTCCAGATGCAACCCATCACTGCAAAGCATCCATACACACTCATTTACATACATACACTACAGACAATTTAGCTTACCCAATTTACCTATACCACATGTCTTTGGACTTGAAACCAGAGCACCCGGAGGAAACCCACGCGAACATGGGCAGAACTCTGACTCAGCTGAGTCTCGAACCAGCTATCTTCTTGCTGTGAGGCCATCATGCTACCCACTGCGCCACCGTGATGCCATGTATTACTTTGTATACTTTGATTTTCATAGTACTGAAAGAGAATGATTCTAAGACACTGTACTATTTATTTAACTTTTTGATATTACATGTACATCTTATACCGAATTTTCCATTCATTCATTTTCTTTGCGGCTTTTTATTCATTAGGGGTTGCCACAGCGGAATGAACCGCCAATTTTTCCATTCAATCATTGCCAAAAGCGAAATAATATTATTGTTTTATAGAAAGTGTTCTTTGCATCTTTCTTTGCTTTATGGTACCATGGTACAAGCATATAAGGAAACAATGGTACGTTGATATATTACATGCTGACTGACTGATCTTATTCATTAGTTTTCTTTTTGGCTTAGTTAGTCTCTTTATTAATTTGGGGTCTCCACAGCGGAATAAACCGCCAACTTATCCAGCACATGTTTTACACACCGATGCCCTTACACACCCATACCATACACACATACACTACGGACCATTTTAGCTTACCCAATTCTCCTATACCACATGTCTTTGGACTGTGGGGGAAACCGGAGCACCCGGAGGAAACCCAGGTGAACATGGAGAGAACATGCAAACTCTGCACAGAAACGGCAACTGACCCAGCCGGGGCTTGAACCAGCGAACTTCTTGCTGTTAGGCAACAGCACTACCTACTGCACCACCGCGTCACCCTGACAGATCTCCAGTGTTGGGCAGTAGCGTCGCTACAAGTAGTAACTTACTTAACTACATTTCTCAGTATTTTGGCGGTAGCATCACTACTTTCTAAATCAAATAGCTTTTCTGTAGCGAAGCTATTATTTTAGGCAAGAAGCGCAGTAGCGTCCGCACAATATATATATTTACCGATCGCGGACCAATAAGTGATATATATATATATATATATATATATATAACTATATATATAGTTTAATGTAGTAACGGCTAAAATATACTATGGTAATTACCATAGTATATTAAATATTATTGACTTGGATTTAAGTTGCTTTGATTTAAAAATGAAAATTGCAAAAATAGCTTAGATGTGGCTAAGCTACTTTTGCCAAGTAGCTTTTAGCTTAGCTTGTTACATTTCCAAGAAGGTAGCTTTCAGTGTAGTTAAGCTACATTTTAAGTAGAGCAGCTAATATCTTAGCTCACTACATTTTTCAAGTAGCTTGCCCAACACTGCTGATCTCATATACCATGATATTTACTAGAAAATAGTAGTTCACATACACTATGGAACTTCCACATAAATGTCCAGAAGAACAAACACTCTGGTATGAATCTGATTGTATCCTCTTTTCTTCTATATGAACTCTCCCACAAAAATACTCTACAGTTATGGCTTTAGATCAGGGGTGCCCAAACTTTTTTTTGTATGAAGGGCCAAAAAAACAAATATCATTGAGAGATACATTGAGAACTACAGTGCATCCGGAAAGTATTCATAGCACTTCACTTTTTCCACCTTTATTTTTATGTTACAGCCTTATTCCAAAATGAATTAAATTCATTTATTTCCCTAAAATCCTACACAAGATACCCCAATAATGACAATGTGATTTTTTTTTAATTGTTGCAAATTTATTAAAAATAAAACACCTGAAAAATCACACGTTTATAACCTATCACAAACCAAACCACTTACTTAACGTACAGTCATAGGTATAGAGTATATGACCAGGAAATTATATAAAAAGTGGCTAACAACATTCTGAAGAACAATGTAAAACTCAAATGCAAAACCAAAAAATCCCACACTGAATCTTGGCAAGACACAACTACTCGCTAGAGACACAAGAGCCAATGCCACCTCACAATCAAAGCTGATGTAACGAAATTCCCATGCCCATAGCGCCTGCTTATTGACGTCAAAGTTTTCCCATTGAGAGCAATGGAGTATGCAAATTGAAAAACAAAACTAAAATGTCAAGTACCCTCTATACTGTGTGCGTCAAGGGGTTATGACCAGCCATCAATATGTGACGATTTTGAGTGAGAATGTGTAGCAGTATGTGCAGAGAAACAAATACAACATTAAATAAAATATTAAGCAATAAATTGGTCAAATATGGTTCTCTAATAAATATTACTTTAATCTTTTCTATTAGCTTTCTGTAGTAGCTTTTCTTTTTTTTCTCTAGTAGTTTGTTTCAGCTAGCATGTGTATGTGCAAGTGTGTTATTTGTTGAGCTACTACATGTCTTTAGTGTGTGTTATGTGTGCACCTACTAGCAAGGGAGCATGTTGCATTATATGAGGAGAAATAAATTCTTCCTCAATTGTTTGTCTATTAGCTTTCTAGTAGTTTGGAGCAACAATCCAGTACCATATTAAAAAAACATGGATGTGGTTCTCTACCTAAATTCTTCCTCAAGCTAAGCTTTCTGGTTGTTTGTGTCAGCTAGCATGTGTATGATAGTTTGTGTTATGTGTTGACCTCCTGGAAAGGGAATATGTTGATATGCAGAGAAACTAAGCAGTACCATGCTAAAAAAAAAACTAAAAAAAAAAACATGGTAAAATGTGGTGCTCTACTTAAATTCTTCCTCAATCTTACTTCTGTGAGCTTTTCTGGCTGTTTGTGTTTGCTAGCATGTGTATGTTAGCGTGTGTTATGTGTATGCCTATTAGTAAGGGAACATGTAGCAGTTCGTGCGGAGAAACAAAGCAGTACTATAAAAAAATATGGTAAAATGTGATTCTCTACTTAAATTCTTGCTCCATCTTAAATCTATTGGCTTTCTGGTTGATTGTGTCAGCTAGCATGTGTATATTAGTGTGTGTAATGTGTATACCCATTATCAAGGGAACATGATACATTATATGCAGAGGAACAAAGCAGTACCATATAAAAAAACTTAGTAAAATGTGGTTCTCTACTTAATTCTTTGTCAAGCTAAGCTTTCTGGTTGTTTGTGCCAGCTAGCATGTGTATATTAGTGTGTGTTATGTGTATACCCACTAGCAAGGGAACGTGGTGCATTATATGCAGAGAAACAAAGCAGTACCATATAAAAAACTTGGTAAAGCGTGGTTCTCCAATTAAATTCTTTGTCAAGCTAAGCTTTCTGGTTGTTTGTGTCAGCTAGCTTGTGTATGTTAGTGTGTGTTATGTGTATGCCTACTAGCAAGGGAACATGCAGCAGTTCATGCAGAGAAACAAACCAGTGCCATATAAAAAACATGGTAAAATGTGGTGGTCTACTTAAATTCTTTTCCAAGCTTTGCTTTCTGGTTGTTTGTGTCGTAGCATGTGTATGTTAGTGTGTGTTATGTGTATAACCACTAGCAAGGGAACATGATGCATTATATGCAGAAGAACAAGGCAGTACCATATAAAAACATGGTAAAATGCAGTGCTCTACTTAAATTCTTCCTCAATCTCAAATCTATTAGCATTCTGGTTGTTTGTGTCAGCTAGCATGTGTATGTTAGTGTATGGTATGTGTTGACCTACTAGCAAGGGAACATGCAGCAGTTCATGCAGAGAAACAAAGCAATACCATGTTAAAAAACATGGTAAAATGTGTCTCTCTACTAAAATTATTTGTCAAGTTTAGCTTTCTGGTTGCTTGTGCCAGCTGGCATGTGTATATTAGTGTGTGTTATGTGCATACCCACTAGCAAGGGGACAATTTGCATTATATGCAGAGAAACAAAGCAGTACCATATTTAAAAAACATGGTAAAATGTGGTTCTCTACTTAAATTGTTCCTCAATCTTATATTTATTAGCGTTCAAGTTGTTTGTGTCAGTAAGCATGTGCATGTTAATGTGTGTTATGTGGTGACCTACTATCAAGGGAACATGTTGCATTATATGAAGAGAAACAAAGCATATTTTACAGGCATTTTTACCATATTTAAAAAACATGGTAAAATGTGACGCTCTACTTAAATTCTTCCTCAATTTTATGTCTGTAAAATGACTGGTTGTGTCAGCTAGCATGTGTACGTTAGTGTGTGTTGCCTACTAGCAAGGGAGCATGTACAGTAGCAGTATATGCAGAGATACCATGCAGTACCACATAAAAAGACATGTGGTGCTCTTAAATTCTTTCTCAATCGTATGTCTGTTAGCTTTCTAGCTGTTTATGTCAGCTAGCATGTGTGTGTTACGTGTTGACCGACCGGCAAGGGAACATGTATGTCCTATATATAGCTAGCGACACACATGGAAAACTTGAATAAGTCATGACGAGTGTTCTTTAAACAGAATCGAATTAAACTTAATGACATGTGGCATGTGGCGTCCCCGTAGGGCGTATATCTGTGCCATATATCTCCTCGGCAGAGACGATTTCACTTCTAATTTAGAGAGAAATCAAAATAAATGCATTATCGCACTCGTACAAACACAGATAAGCATCTATATTAAATCAGCAGCGTAATACTAGATAAGAGATCCAGCGTTCGCTGCATCCTCTGATGATGGGAAACAACATCACAAGGCAATTTCTGCTTTAAAGAGAAAGGGAGGGGAGAGAAAGAGAGATGGATGTGCTGTGAGAGGAAGGTACATCATGCACCTGCTGTCCTCTGGAACACAGTGCCCTATATTTCCCAGTGTCACAGTGATCAAAATCACTTACAACACACAACACACACACATGCATCAACACACATCTACAGGCATATGCACACACTATTGCTTCTGCTTCTGGAGCAGGGGGCATCAACACCAACCATAAAACTTCATTTACTAAACAAAAGCAGTACTATTTTTCCAAACATTTTAGGAATTTGAAACTCTGGGCCCTATCATACACCCAGTGCAATAAGGTGCTGGATGTGTTTGGCGCAATTTGTTGCTATTTTCAGACCAGCACAACTGTAATTTTCACATTTTGCGCTATGTTGTTTAAACAGCAAATCCATTTGTGCTACTTTGTGTCCTACTTTGTCCTAGGAGTCCTATATATATATATACAGTTAAAGTCAGAATTATTAGCCTCCCTTTACATTTATTTATTTATTTATTTTTATTCATTTTTAAATATTTCCCAATTGATGTTTAACAGAGCAAGGACATTTTCACAGTATGTCTGATAATATTTTTTCTAGAGGAGAAAGTCTTATTTGTTTTATTTCAGCTAGAATAAAAGCAGTTTTAATTTTTTTAAAAACATTTTAAGGTTAAAATTATTCACCCCTTTAAGCTATATTTTTTTGTTAGTGTACAGATCAAATCATCTTTACACAATAACTTGCCTAATTACCTCAACCTGCCTAGTTTACCTAATTAACCTAGTTTAAGCCTTTAAATGTCACTTTAAGCTGTATTAAAGTGTCTTTAAAATATCTAGTCAAATATTATTTTCTGTCATCATGGCAAAGATAAAATAAATCAGTTATTAGAAATGAGTTATTAAAACTATTATGATTAATAATGTGTTGAAAAAAAATTTGCTCTCTAAAAAAACACAGGGGGGCTAATAATTCTCACTTCAACTGTATGTATATGTTGTTTTGCTTTAATCTTAACAAATTTTTAATATGTTGTTATTTTGACCACATTTTTAGTTTGGCCCAGTGCTTCATAGGGGTAAGAAATGGCATATAAACAAATCAACATTCATGTATTTATTGGTGCAAGAGATGTGACATGTCAATCACATCAGGTTGACCAATAGCAACCCAAAAACAAAATAACAATCCAACCTATTCAAAACTATGAAATGTTTATGTAATTCTTATATGAAGTCAACTACATTTCTTATTCACGAAGCTGTTATGCATTTTTAATGAATAATTTTTAGGCGGCATGGTGGCTCAGTGGTTAGCACTGTCGCCTGACAGCAGGAAGGTAGCTTGTTCAAGTCCCAGCTGGGCCAGTTGGCATCTCTGTGTGGAGTTTACATCGTCTCCCGTGTTGGTGTGGGTTTCCCCCGGGTGCTCCGGTTTCCCCCACAGTCCAAAGACATGCTCTATAGGTGAACTGAATAAACAAAATAGGCCGTAGTGTATGAGTGTGTGTGAATGAATGTGTATGGGTGTTTTCCAGTACTGGGTTGCGGCTGTAAGGGCATCTGCTGAGTAAAACATATGCCAGAATAGTTGACGGTTCATTCCACTGTAGCGACCTCTCATTAATAAGCCGAAGGAAAATGAATGAAGGAATAAGATTTAAATTTAGCGAGTTCTAGATTTGTGCTCCGCTCTTAATAACAGATTTCTGGTGTGAATTTCGACTTACAATGCAGTAATAGCTAAAGGTATAAATAATATAAGTATGAAACATGCTCTCTTAAGGCATACAAGCTTGTGTGTAAATTTGCTGAGGGAACACAAGGCACCCTGTCCTCTATCTGTCACTCAGCTCAGACACTGTGATCTCTGAGTCTTTCACTGAACGAGAAGTGAAATCATTTTGTCATTCCTGCTGACTTTTTCATCTGCGTGTCACAGGGTTCCACCACAATGCTGAAATAAACCCCAGTCATGTCCTTTACATAACATAAAGCCACTCACACACACTCACACACAGGCATCCAGAGTCTCTAGAGAGTGACGTAATTATAGCTTCAGCCAGCTTTACGCAAGATTAAAAATTAGCATACATCCCATGCTGCCCCATTAACTACTACTTGCGCTTGCTGTTGGCAATAGGCACACTAACAGAAATACACACACACACACACACACACACACACACACACACACACACACACGGCCACTGCTGGAAGAAACGGGTCACTCAAGTTACCCTTTGCTGATGTGGGGAGAACTGACAGAAAGATGGAGTATGAGCGAGTGAGTAAACAAGAGGGGGAGGACGGAGGAGAAACTGAAACAGCCGCTATCCACTGAGATGATTAGTCAGGATGAAATTCATTCATGAAGTTAAAATGACCTAGTTTCTGCCTCACTCACTCACTGTGTGTCTGTGTGTGTGTGTGTGTGTGTGTGTGTGTGTGTGTGTGGCTGTTTGATTATTCCATGCACTCCTCTCGTCAGTCACAAAGCAAAGCCTAGTAGCTCTACAGGCTGACATCAACAGTACTGGCAGTAATGTGCTCAGGCTGTGTTTCAGTTGCCCCTAACT
Source organism: Danio rerio (assembly GCF_052040795.2). Lineage (NCBI taxonomy): Eukaryota > Metazoa > Chordata > Actinopteri > Cypriniformes > Danionidae > Danio > Danio rerio. The sequence goes on from NC_141035.1 coordinate 38,651,411, forward strand.
GCCCTCCTCAGTGATCTTAATAAGGAATTCAGCAGTGGAAATAAATGTCCATGACCATATAAAAGCTACACAAAGACTTTTCTTTTGGTTTTAACAAAAATGTATTGATTATATTTAAATTATACTGTATGTAAACTAAACAAATAATCATATTACTATAATCACTTGTTCGTTTTTATGTTTTATCCTGTTGTTATAGATGTGTTTGAATAAAATAGGTTTTTGGTTTTATTCTGTAAACTGATGATATCTTCCAAATATGACACAGTCATGAAGACATTTGTTTGCATAAAATAACAAAAAAGTGCCATGTTTCCAGACGTTTATTTATATATTCTAAAATATAGTATATATATACTCACCGGCCACTTTATTAGGTACACCGTACTAGTACTGGGTTGCACTCACTTTCACCCTCAGAGCTGCCTTAATCCTTTGTGGCATGAGATTCAACAAGGTACTGGAAAAATTCCTGAGATTTTGGTCCATATTGACATGATAGCATTCCGCAGTTGCTGCGGATTTGTCAGCTGCACATCCATGATGCGAATCTCCCGTTCCACCACATCCCAAAGGTGCTCTATTGGATTGAGTTCAGGTGACTGTGGAGGCCATTTGAGTACAGTGAACTTATTGTCATGTTCAAGAAACCAGTCTGAGATGATTCTTGCTTTATGACATGGTGTGTTACCCTGTTGGAAGTAGCCATCAGAAGATGGGTACACTGTGGTTATAAAGGTATGGACATGGTCAGCAACAATACTGAGGTAGGCTGTGGCGTTGACACGATGCACAATTGGTACTAATGGGCCCAAAGTGTGCCAAGAAAATATCCCCCACACCATTACACAACCACCACCAGCTTGAACTATTAATACAAGGCAGGATTGATCCATGCTTCCATGTTGTTGACGCCAAATTCAGACCCGACCATCTGAATGTCGCTGTAGAAATCGAGACTCATCACAGCAGGCAACGTTTTTCCAATCTTCTATTGTCATATTTAGGTAAACCTGTGCGAACTGTAGCCTCAGTTTCCGGTTCTTAGCTGACAGGAGTGGTGCTCTCTGGATATTTTCTCTTTTTGGACCATTCTCTATAAACCCTAGACATGGTTGTGCGTGAAAGTCCCAATAGATCAACAGTTTCTGAAATACTCAGACCAGTCCGTCTGGCACCAACAACCATGCCATGCTAAAAGTCACTTATATCACCTTTCTTCATCATTCTGATGCTCGATTTTAACTGCAGCAGATCGTCTTTCCATGTCTACATAATTAGAAATTTGTGTTAACGAGCAGTTAGACAGGTGTTCCTAATAATGTGGCCGGCGAGTGTGTGTATATAAATTACTAATAAAATATCTTTTTAAATCTCTTATAAATCGCATTTATTTTGATTCCTTTATTTACAATACAACTACTATAATACAACTACTACTAACTATAACAATACAAATTTGTATGACATTATTAATAACTGATGTTTTCTGCACCTTTAATTACACATTTATAATATTTGTTTATTTTAAATGTATATATTATATTGTGTATTTATATGTACTACTAATATAAATGTTATTGTTATTTTTATTATTAACAGTAGCAGTAGCAGTGTTAAAATACATTTATCAGTATTTACAAGATGTCATAAAAAGTGAATTCATATACAGATACCCCCTACTCAGTGTACAGGAGGTAGTGAACACTTCATATAAGCCATTTGAATCTTAATACAGCGGCACACATATTGACCATCACCTGCTTCCTTCAGTCCTCAGCACTGGTAGCTCAACTGTATATAATTAATCCTGTCTCAAGCAGAGTGTTAAACTCCATTCTCACTAAAAGTCCTGGGAGAAGTCTATTAACTCACTTCATAACCGCACACATTCAGGATTAGTGACTGTGCCAGCCTAGTGGTGAGATGTGATGCGAGCAAAATGAATAAAATGTGATGCATAAAAGACGATCATATGAACAATAGAGCAGTAATGGCCCTGTGCAGCCCAAAATATTACTTCGTGGCTCAGCACTGACATTATCATTTACACAAGCTGACTTGGCTAACCACTAGTGCTAGAACTTTGTTTAAACACGCCATGACTACAATGACCTTCTTACTAACCTCACAATATGTTCCTTGCAATTTCACAGTGTCACCTAGTGGTCAGAAAATCTCTTGGAAATGGCTAATTTTGATCATAACTTCACAGTTTGGTCAAAAACCACAAGACTGGTCAGTGAAGATTCAGAGCAGCAGTTGAATGACACCCAATTTTCCTGTACATGAACTGTTTCGGATTTTGCCATAAATGTAATATTGTACAATTGCAATAGTGTACTATTGTGAAAATTAATCGTTCTTTAGAATCTTCTATTGAAAGTTCAAGAAAATTATCAAAACATTGCCATCTGGTCGGTGCCAGTAGCCTAGTGGTTAGCGCTTCGCAACACATAGCACCAAGGTGCTCACAGCAACCCGAGTTCCATTCCTGCCGCGAGGTCCTTTACCGATCCTTCCCCTACCTCTGCTCCCCACACTTTCATTTCTGTAAAATCTCCATTAGCCCCTTTCACACATACAGACCTTTCCGGAAAATTACCGGCAATTTTCCGGAAAGGTTGTATGTGTGAACAGGTCCTTTTTGAAAATACCGGTAAATTCGTTCTGGCTATTTTCCGGAAAAGAAGTTGTAACATTACCGGTAATTTGCCGGAATGCTGCGCTGTGTGAATGCAGAAGGAAGATTGGCGGAAAGAGCGCGTCCACGTCTAGAACGTGCTGACGTGAAACACCTGCTTTAGCCAATCAGAACTGTCAGACGCATTCACGTGCGCGCGGTTTATGAGAATAAAAGCCTTTGAATATTTTTCCACACACCTTTAGCTGCTAGATGTTAGTCAGATAACGTTTCTATGTTCCTTCTTAATGCTAACTGTGTAAATAATCATCGATAAAATGTTTAAGATAAGCCGTTGTTTGTTTACCTTCAAGCTTTGCGTGTGCCCGTGAGCGCCCATAGCGCCAGCACACACACATATCATGAACATCTCGACATGCGAAAGTGATCCTCTATATGTTTTCATTTGAGTTGTACTCAATACTGATCCATCCGAAGAGTTTGTAATGTAGTCAAATGTTTATAAACACAAGCGCAGCCGTTTACAGCTCATTTCTGGTTAATGATGTCAGAATTTACCGGCATTTTGCGATGGATGTGTGAATACTCTTTTCCGGAAAAATTCCGTAACGTCTTAGCCTGTGTGAACAGCGCTTTTTTTAATATACCGGTAAAGTCGTTCCGGAAATTTTCCGGATATTTACCGGTATCACTGTGTGAAAGGGGCTATTGTCCTATCCCAATAAAAGGTGATATATATATATATATATATATATATATATATATATATATATATATATATATATATATATATATATATATATATATATATATATACAGTGCTATCTGAAGCAAAACAGAATCATTTGTTTTGTTTTTGATTTTGCCATAAATGTTAATGTTAATATATGATGATGTAGGCAGGTATTGCCCCCATTTCTTAGGGGTACATTTGAAGCCCTTCCCCTTCACACTTTGTTTCGAGGGCCTAGGGAAATTGGTAGGGGTACAAAAATAGAACTGGAATTGGGCCTTAATTTATTCAAAGTTCTAAACTTAGTGTAATGTGTCTTTAGCCTGGTTTCAAATATAGATTTACGCAGATTTAACTTTGGCTGAACTTTTCCTGCTTCTTTGGAATCTTGAACTGATGTGCAAAAAATATAGAAACAGCGCCACCTGTGTGGAAAAAGTATAATTTGTTTTTGATTAGATTTAGTATCGTCTCATTTCTTTTCTCATTTCATTTCTACTTTATAGAAATACTAAATCGTTAGTCCAGATTTCACCAAATTTGATTCCGATCATCTTTAAACCATGCATTAGTCTGGTTTTAATTACAGATTTACGCAGATTTAATGTTTGCTGAACTTTTTTCCTTCATTCTTTGCTCAACAGACAGTTGTGTTGGTCTCCTAAAATGCTGTGGCTACATTTAACTAAAACATTTTCTTTCTCTCACCCACAGCATCCAAATCCCGCCCCTGCAGTGAGGAGTACCGACGCATGCCTCCACCCAAACCCAAGCGCAACCCCAACACCCAGCTCAGCACATCTTTTGATGAGTCTTACATTCAACACCACAGCAGCAAAGGTAAATCTGCCTCTCTGCCGCGAGTGAGCAAAAAGAAGTCGGCATCTCAGAATCAAAGCCCCGCCCCTGACACTGACGATGAGGTGGAGCCTGTTTATATAGAGATGGTGGGGAACATCCTACGAGACTTCAGTCGGATTGCTGGAGCAAATGGAGACGAAGAGGACGACCAAGGGGAAAGTGTGTATGAGGAGATGAAATACCCTGCCTATGATGACCTACCTTCATCTTTAGACCATGGACAGTCACGATGGGAGCAGTGTCCCACACCTGGGGTGCCAGAAGTAGAACTTACTCGACCTACCACGCCACGTGGTTCACTCTGTGATATTCCAGCCCCGTTCCCAAATCTGCTTTCCCATCGTCCACCTCTACTTGTATTCCCACCTGCGCCAGCCCAATGTTCCCCTAATTCTGACGAATCTCCTCTTACTCCATTGGATGTCACCAAACTGCCCATGTTTGATAACGTGGGAATTGTGAAACCCGGTGCATCCCCAACTGGCACTGAACCACAGCCAGAAGCCCAGCAGCAGGTGTCTGGTAAACACCACCACCACCACCACCATCATCACCATAAGAAGTCAGCCGAGACTAAGGAACAACAAACGATTACAGCATCGGGACGGTCGTCTGCTCCACCTCTAACATCTGCGCTGTATAAAAGCGGTGGGTCTTCCGCAGCGCACGGTTATCCGCGGAGCCACTCTGCTTGTCCGTCACCTGTCAGTATGGGTCGTGCTTTAACGCCACTCACCCTGAAGCGTCCCCCGCCGTACGACGCTCTCATGACCGGGACGATTCCTCGCAGCGCATCTGGAGTTCCTCACGGATCCCGTGAAAGCGGGCGGCTGTCAAATTCTTCAAGTGTGCACGGGGGCTCCATGCAAAATGTCTCCACTGCTTCGGGTTCAAGCTCAGGGTCAGGAGGTCGAGGATGTCGTACGCCAACCAGTCCTTTGGATGAGCTCAGCAACTTGTTCTCTTCGGGACGTAGCATGTTGAAGAAAGGCTCTGGAAGCCGCAAGAGCAAAGAATCAGCAGATGGTGAGTGAAAATTTTAAAATCCTTCTTTTTTGTTTTGTTTTTTTCAAATTGAGTGACAATAATAAATATTGCCCACCCCTAACTACCAATAAAAATAGTGCTAAACGCTTTAATTAGTAACATCCCCACATATCTAAGCCAGTGTCTACAGGAGCAGTCAGGGTTAATGTTGGGCTATCTGGGGGCGATTGGTAGCGTCTCAGTTACAACTTCAAAGCAAGGGATGTTGTCTCATACAGCAAAGCCTGATTGGGTTTAAAGAGCGTGTGTAATTGTCTTGAGAGCTGCAGCTATGGACTCTTTCACACTGTTATTTTTTCCCCTGTGTGGAGGAGAGACGGCTTTTATGTCCTATTTCCACGGTCCACTTCCATCACCCCAGGTGTGTCTGTGTGCAAATTTGTGTGTGTGTTTGAGCTCGCAGATTAAAAATTGAGCGATCAACCTACGCACGGACTGTTCAACATGCTTATAGTGTGCAGAACAGAGAGCGAGAAAATGACCCAGATTCTCCCTCCCCAAACAGAGTCTTTCAGATCAAACTCACTGTTGAATGTGAAGGTTGCCGGATTGTTGAGCTTTTCAAATCACGATTACAGCCGTAATGAATGCATTCTGATAAACACTTCAGATTAAAGATTCAAGGCTATCATTTTTGAACCCTCAACACTTCTGAAAATTATTTTCCATTGAGCGCTGGAGTAGATTTTACAGAACTATTTCAGTCTTTCTACTTTAAAATGTCATGTTTAATTCAACGTTAGTTCTTTGTAATTAATTGTGAGACTTTCAAGCAGTTTTTGTTTGAAAACCAGATTGATTTTGAGGTAGACTAATTTGTACACACATATATTTAATTTATATTGCTATAATTCATTTAAATATTTAAATTAAATATAGATTTAGAACAGTGTTTCTCAACCATGTTCCTGAAGGACCACCAGCACTGCATATTTTGATGTCTCATTTGTCTGTCACACGCATTACAGATCTTTTAGTCACTGTTAATGAGCTGATGATCTGAATCAGGTGTGTTTGGGTAAGGAGAAATGGGCTGTTTCTCAATATGCATTCTTCAGCGATCTTGTTCAGCGATCAAGTGAATTACATGTTAAGTCAATGCAAAGGCAGGAATAGACATCCTGCGGCACGAATGACGCAATTCGCGTGAATGAAGCGGCACAAGTTAAACGTGACTTGATTCTCTTTCAAATAGACTTGACAAAAAGTGATGAACAAGCACCCGCAGTCCTGCTGCTTTCAAGAGTTCCAGATTTGTCGTTTTGTAAGCAGCACCGGTTGCTTTTGCTTTAACCATTCTTTGAACAGATTATTTAAGGATCTAACGTTAACTTATACTACTATTATAAAACTATGAAACCCCAACCCATTTGCTCATGATTATTTAGCAAGCTCATACACGACACACTAAAAGTGAAATGAATGTAAAGGCATGTAGAGATGCTGTAATTTTTACACAATTTTCCAATTAAAACACAAAAAGTCACATGAACATCAAGAAGAACGCAGCATCTCATTTCTCACAAGATGCATTCTCTGTTCTCGCGGTCTCCCGAGTTCGTTCGTCTGGGGTGACCTAGAAAGAACGGTCTCCATGAGAACACAAGTCCGTTCTTGGAATTGACAAACACCCATGGAAAATGTGCAGAGCTGGTGGTCCTCCAGGACATTATTAAGATATACTGATTTATAATATAGAATTAAATATACACACACATATTTTGTTTACATTTTTGAAAATCAATAAATCCTCAACTAACTTCATTACACTAAAAATACATTTGCTGCTTATTCAAACTATTTATTTAAATTAAGCTGAAAATAACATTCAATAATTTTAAAATAACATTCAATTCTTGAGGTTTTTTGAGACAGCTTAATTGTTTTATGTTCAATCCACTTAAATTTGTAAAAACTAATAAGCTAACCCAATTCATGTTCACCTCAACAGAAATCAATTGTGTGGAACTCAACTTAAAATAGTCCACAAAAGTAATAATTTGGTACTGTAAGCAATGTGATGCCTTTTCTGTCTTTTTTCTTTTGTCTAAACCGTGGTCTACTGTCTACTTATTGTATCTCCTATCTTTAAAAACAAACTGCACATTTCTTAGATGCATATTTTAGATGGAGTAAAAGAGAATAGTGCAGATCAAGAGTTGATGAAAAAGATGCTCTTGAGAACAACAAAAGATTCATTTGACAACTCCGACAATAGCAATTGAAATCAACAAAGAAAACAACAGTTATTGTTTGAATTCCCTGATTAAATGCGGAGGAATTTGTAAGATTAGTCTTTGTTTCTTATCAAACATAACAAGACACAAAGCAATACCATGCTGTACAATATCTAGCAACATCTTGTTCATGTCATATTCATTGAATAGAATTGAGCCACACTGAATTAAATTCACGTGTGTCTACTGAAACAGCAAACCCTAAAATATGAATCCTATGGTCTAAGAATACATATTAATTTAATCAAATGAAATTACATACAGTGATCCGAGTCCACCCTTCACAGATCGCTCTTTTAAATGAAAACTTTCTATAAGATGCTTTACAATAATTTATTTGTGCATACATTAGATTAACCTGGAACTAATCTAACAAAACTAATCTGGAAAGATCACAGTCCAGACAAAAGTACACCTAAATTAAAATATTTGGGGGAAAATATTTTTTAAAAATTTAATTAACAGGAAAAATCACGAGAAACAAAAAATCATGTGACATGTATATGTGGTGATATCAATATCGATATGTCATGACTGATTGGCTCACATGAGTTAGACGTTTATACCAGACTGGCTTAGTGATGTCATATAGAAGCTATGCATAGATAAACACTAGATATCGCCTTCAGACCTTAAGTATACATCGATAGCGGTGACACATTTGTACAGTGCTCCCAGGACAAATGTCATTCAGCCGCATTTAGGGTGCTTTCACAACAAGACTTTTGTTTTGGAACCTGGCGCATTTCCCCAGTTAGCACTGTTCGTTTGGCATATGTGAATCCAGCAATCGCACTCGAATCCGTGCCAATACAATCGGTCCAAGATCACCTGAATGAGGTGGTCTCGGCTTGATTGAAACGAACTCTGGAGCAGATTGATTCTAGTGAGAAAGCAATGCGATCCAAGCCAGGCTATTGACCTTATTCTAAAATGCGGAAGTGCGCCTGTTTTCGCGATTGTCTTAGAACTTCCGATTCAGTCGCCTATGAGAGAAATGACTAGGAATAATAAACGGTCAAACTACTTGCTCTACAAACAAATGTTTGCATGACTATACAGACCAAGTAGAATAATATAATAAGAAAATATCAAATTGCAATATCAAGCAGCGTAATGAACAGTTTTTAACGTCAAAAAATGAATGGAAGTGAATGAGACCGGAAGTCTCAAGCCAAAAAGATTCAGATGGCAGCGCCCACTCGTCAACGGAGAATAAGGTGAATATCACAGTTTATTATGGATATGTAATAGGCATATATGGCTATACGAAGAGAGAATTATGAGTAGGGCGGGAGGTCATTCCTACCGATAAATGTGCGTTTCATGTCAAATGCGAAAGTGGGAGCATGCTGAACTATTAACGAGAGCTGTTAATAGTTAGGAAAATTGACCGAACTACAGTCTTGGTTTATCTGCTATTTCTCTCTATAATGTAAAGCTTATAATGCGTAAGCCAACTGCTTTGTGTGAGAAAGTCTTACCTCTGATTTATATTTGGTGACGACGTCTCTGGTGGCACCATACAAAATACAGTACAGCTTTTCGCTTCTAATGTCTTATTGCACATCATCATTAAAATAAGGACGCATGACAGCTGAGCGGGACTCAGACCAATGTGAGGAGAGTTTACTCACACGTGACTTGTTTTTGGTCCGTTTAGAAAATTTGTCGTGTGAAGGCGAACCGCACCAAGAACAAAGAGCAACATTGTAACAATTTTAATCCCTGTTTCAGAAACAAGAGCATCAATCCACAGGTGTGAAAGCACCCTTGGTCAAGACTCAAGCTAATGTGAAGAAGCTGGACTTTTGCGAAAACAAAGTATAAAAGCAGAACATTTCATTGTTAAGATTCCGTTTTTTACGTTTTTGTATGTTATTAACTTTTGTGCTCAACAAGTAACGTTATTGATGATAAAACAGTCTCTTACTGCACTGACCATAAGGAAAAGTAAGCACCAACTCACACTAAATACTAGGCTTTTGCTAGTTTTGTTGAATAAAATAAGCAAACAATGTAAATGAAATAAGACAACAAGATGCTACAGTGCTAGAAACTTGTATTACTGTCTACTAAGTGAACGAGTCGTTCACAACGGAGATTCATTCACAAATGAATCACTCCCTCTGTTCGAATGAGAAGTGAAATCGGGCGAAGGTGTGTTTCAGGACACAAATTAAATCAAATTTAACAGGTAGGGAGGATAATACATTTCCATGCACACAAACACATGCTCTTTATCAGCATTGTCCGTGTGGTCTCTTATCCATTGATATAGAAACGTGATGTAAAATGATCATTTTTGCAATTTGAAAAATTTTTTGCAAACTGACCACTGGGAAGACTCCTAATCATAGATATGTGTGTATATACTGTATCTTGGGAGTCATTCACTGCACCTTGGTTCCACATTCATTTCAAAGGAGCACTACACTGTACTAAAATAACAGCTCTATTGACGCATTCTTGCCAATAAACAACTAAAGTGTAAGTGACTTATTATGTAAATATCTATGGAAGATATGGACAGAATCCATGATGATGTCATAAAATTAATTCAAAGATGTAATAAATAAAGGACCACTGAAACTACCAGAATTCAATTATGTCATTATGGAAACCATAATTTCACATTTTGTAGTTTGTAATATATATATATATATATATATATATATATATATATATATATATATATATATATATATATATATATATATATATATATATATATATATATATATACAGTATATATATATATATATATATATTTTTTTTTTTTTTTTTGCAATAACTGCATTATCTTTCTATTTCTAAAGATGTTAGCTGTTATTTTAATGAATAAAATGGTTTAATTAAACAGTTTTGTTTAAAAAGCACCAACATATATTGTCTGTATTCATTGAAAATGGATGCAAATCTAATTTTCGAAATGAGGTCTACACATTTATGCTGAGCACTGTAAAACTATTCAAGAGTTCACACTTAGCTGATGATTCATAAAAAGCTTGTTTGGCATGCTGTCCCGGGAGAGAGCCCCGAGCTCAAGGGATCCTCGAGCCCGGGGCTTCATCCCGGTGGCAGAGCGAGAGGGGAGCCTGAGCTCGGTGGATCTCAGAACTCCCCGGCTGCGTTAGCTAAGGGAATGAAAGGGGTTAGACAAATGCTTGATTGTTATTAGGGGTGTCAAAATTTATCGTTTCTTCGATGCACCGCGATGCAGACGCGAACAATTCGGTATCGGTTCAGTAATAATCATAACCGGTTATTACTGACGTCATTTACCTCATATGCGCTCTGTCGCGAGGGAGACGATCGCGAGTATTTACAACGCTCTAACTACTTAATACTCATGAACTGTGCACAATTTTACTGTGTGAGTTTGAGAATGAAAGTAGCCTACTCCATTTCTCTCTCTCTCTCTCACACACACACACAGTGGCCCATTTGACCTACTGGCGTGGCTTTTCTTCTCCTCTCGGCTGTTTTACAGCGTTACTTTTGGATACAGAAACGAGCGCGTGTCTGCAGAGTTTTCTCCACCGTGTCTATCATAGATCAGCTGTGAGATCGCCGCTGCCGCCTGCCGCATATCATTCATCTGAAAAGCGCAGCGCGCAAGAGCCAATCGCAACCCAATCAATCCCAATCAAAGGGGTGTAAGAGAACTAGACAAGGATCAGAAATTGAGCTGAATATTTATATTTGTTTATATTATTTGCTTAATGCTCATTTTTTTTTCAAAGTTACAGTTTATATATCTGACTGTTCGTATTAAATGACACAATTGTATTACAAATAATAACCTATATAAATATAAATATATTCATACATTTTAATACAAGAGCTGCTGCTTTGAAAAAAATATAAAAGCATCGTCAATGCACCGTGATGCATCGAAATATCGAATTGAACCGAATCGATGGCATGATAATCGTAACCGAACCGAACCGTGAGACTAGTGTAGGTTCACAGCTCTAATTGTTATGCTTGTAGAATGTCTTTGGATGGTTGGAGGAAACCGGAGAACCTGGGGAAAACCCACACGGACAAGAGGAGAACATACAAACTCCTCACAGAAACGCCTACCGGCCTGGTGGGACCAGGGCCGGCAGTGTTCTTGCTGTGGGGCTCACAGTGCTAACCACCAGGGGAGGAAGTGGGGGGGTTTCTTCCAAACGTAGATAAGATGGACTGAAAACTGTGGTTGTTTATAGTAGCTTAGGGCTCATATGATTGGAAGATAGTGATTAGCAAATACGAGACCGGCCGTGATAAATCATAAGCACGTGATCCTCTCGAAATTAGTTTTTGAATAAACTTCACAAAGTTTCAAGTGCTGCTTCACACATGCAGCGTTTAAAAACACTGCATTTGCTTGAAACGCATGCGCACCGAACTGAAAATCTAATACATGCACCATTACACATGTGCTCAATATGATAAGCCATACACACACCTCACAGCTACACAAAACCACACACACATACAGAGACTGAAGCAGGTCAGTCTGTCCATCACAGTCAATTTTCCGCTACTCAGTCCAGCAGAGACACCCAAACAGCTCCTGTCAGCATGTCTTCCACGGATCTATGACTCGGGCCTCGTGCCTGACAGAGTGTGGAGGTGTGTGAGATTAGCAGGCTGCCGGCATTAGTATGTGGATGTGTGTTTGCCTGACACTGCCAGAGATAGTGAAGAATCTGTCACGCTGATCCAAAACACACCAGTATCTCCAGTAACGTCTGATATACAGATGTGTGTCAGATTATGATCACAGATTCAGTGTTAGAAAGTAAGCGAGTTCAAAACTTTAGCGTCAAACTCATAACTCGCTAGGGCGGAAATGATTACTCAACTAGAAGTTGAATAATTTAATATATAGTGATAATGAACATGCAGAATATTGATATCGTCAGGGCCAGACTTAACCAAAAAGCAAGGTAAGCATCCGCTTAGAGCTCCGGTAATTTAGGGGGCCCCGACCAATGCCTAGGATTGCCTAAATTTATCATAGATTATTTATAAATTTCTTATCATATGTTGTAAAATCAGTATATAACCATTAAAATTTAATGTTACTACTTCTTTCCAAAACCGGGGGCCCTCATGAATAGTGGAACATTCCATACATACTGCACACACAAATATTAAAATCTAATCTAAATATGGCTTATTAACTGTACATATAGTTAGTTTGCGAACTTGTTTTTTTTGTTTGTGAATGTATTGTAAACAGTAAATTGTAAACAGACCTTAAACGTGCCAATTTTGCAATGGTATACAGTTCACCGGAAACGCTTAACCCAGGTTACTGTTGAATTAAAAGTCCTTTAGCATGCTTCCGCATATACCCTATCATGGGGATCTAGGCCAGGTGTGTGAGTGGTGCACGACTGGATCTTGTAGTCCATTTAATGGCGGATTTGTAGTTATTTGCCGTACTGTGTGTTTACCAGAAATCTGCACAAGCTGGATCGCTGGTGAATGGGACAGTTGTCAAGAAATCATCAAAATTATTATGTTTAAAAATGAAAATTTCTTTTTTTTTAAAAGGGGGACTAATCCTTTTGCCTTCAACTGCTTATATCACTTATTATCACCAATACCAATATTGTCTCACTTTTAAAAAATCCCTGTTTCTATGCCAACCTTCAGCAAAAAGTTCAACAGTTTTTTGAAATGACAGAACTTCAGGAATCACAAATCAACCATAATATAAAAGCAGTAGTGTATAACAATGCCCAATACCTATATCAAGGGTGTCATACACCGGATGCGACACTCAGTGCCGCGACACGGCGCACACATGACAGTTGAAAGTATCGCACACCAGATGCGCACATTTGCATGCTATTTAAAATGAAACTAAAGGGCGCCACACACCAGATGTGCCACTCAGTGCCACGGCATGTTGTGCACATGACAGTTTAAAGTATTGCACACCAGACGCGCACATTCGCATGTTATTTAAAATGAAACTATTCAGATGGCGCTCTGTGGCGCGGCAGAAATATGAACAGTATCCTAAGTCGTGGCTGAGCGCTGCGGACAGCTGCCGACTTGCGGTGCCGATGTGTGTACCCTGAAAGAAACCTATGTTTAGAATTCTAAAATGCATGGCGCTGCGTGGTGCTACGCGGCGCTTCTGGTGTGTGACCCCCTTCAGTGAATCAGTGAGTCAAGTCTTCCTCAACCACCATGTTGGTCTGTAAATTGTATTTTCAGAAACACCCATTTAAAGATAAAACAATCATAGACTGAGCTCTTCCTGTTCAGGCCAGTTATCCAGGTCTAAATCCTGTTAGGGAATTCAACTCAGCATGACACCATTCGGCGCCAGAAAGCCACAGAGAGACTGAACATGTGCCAGTGTTAAGTGGCACGCAACGGTGTTCAGGCATTGAACTGTCTCGAGGATCAGTCTAATTTCAATGTGTTTTTATTATGGCCCATAAATAGCTCTAAATAGCCTTAAAATACTGTGTTTTAATGTAATGCAGCTGTATTTAAACACAACAGTGCTTTCCCTGCAGCACAAAATAGCTTAATAGTTTTAAAATGATGCGTCTGAGTAACTTCACATACTTTAAGGTTACATTAGCATATACTAATAATGAACCCACGCATTTACTATATTTCCTCATCGTTATGACTTGGAGCTTGGCATACATTTGCATAATTTTGAAGCACAGAGATGCTTAATTTGCGCCCTGCTGTGACATTGGAGTAACGTGAAACATAATGGCAGATCAGGTTCACTGTCGGCCTGAAAAATAGACAATATGATTCTGACTGAGATTTTCCAAGAATGTGCCATTAAACGGGGACAAACTGGCTCCTGATGCAACAAAATACTGGCTTATATGGAATTACAGCTTCCATTATGACATAATTGAATTCTGTTTATTTCATTTATGACATCATTTTTTGTATTCCATTTATTACATCGTTGGTTCTGTCAGCTCCATAGCTTCTATATGACATCACTAGGCCAGTTTGGTGTAAATATCCAAGTAGCCCAGAGACCTTCAAGTGTGGGGGATTACACCGCAAGCAGGTTGGGTGACCTTTAAGTGGGAGGGACTTACAACACAAGTAGGCTGGGTTTATGCAGGGTAGGTGCAGCAGATATTAATAAAACACATCAGGTTACTATGAGGTTGGGTTTAGGGTTGGGGTAGGTGTAGACGTTAATAAAACACAACAGGCTACTGTAAGGTTGGGTTTAGGGTTGGAGTAGGTGTAGACATTCATAAAGCACAATATTGGACTCTCTGTCATGTACAAGACATAAAATAAATAAAAACTCACAGCCCACTGACTCGTGTAAGCCAATCAGTCATGACATATAGACATATTGGCATATTGGCAATCTTCCTCAAATATATTTGAAAAAAACCTGTAAAATATATATATATATATATATATATATATATATATATATATATATATATATATATATATATATTAAATTATGTTACTTTATATCATAAATGTACTGAATGTTTGTTACAGCTACAGAATATAAGAATATTTGAAATAAAAATGCATTATTCTAAACTTATTATAACATTATATTATTAAACTTTATCAATGTGTTCAATCTTTTTTCAATCTCAGTGGTCAGCACAGCCGCCTCACAGCAAGAAGGTTGCTGGTTCGAGCCCCAGCTGGGTCAGTTGGCATTTCTGTGTGGAGATTGCAGGTTCTTTCCGTGTTTGCATGGGTTCCTCCGGGTGCTCTAGTTTCCCCCACAGTATAAAGACATACGGTTTAGGTAAATTGAATGAACTACATTCATTCATTTTCTTGCCAGAGCACCCGGTGGAAACCCACGCGAAGGCAGGGAGAACATGCAAACTCCACACAGAAACACCAACTAAGCCGAGGTTCGAACCAGCGACCTTCTTGCTGTGAGGCGACAGCACTACCTACTGCGCCACTGCCTCGCCCCTGAATGAACTACATTTAAAGGAAAATTAATAAATGAAAACTTATAATTGCAAACAATCTTAGTTAACAAAAATATCTTGAAACACATTAACTACAATAAAAATGTAAGAACCTTCAGCTAGTTGTAATATTCACATTGTATCCATGTGAGGTACACTAATAACTAAATGGCATACATGTCATAGACATCCATGAGTAAATGTTGGCCTTTTCACATTCTCTAGATTTTCCTTAATATTCACAATATCCACATCTGGGAAAAACATCACACTCTTACAGCAACATAAACTATTTGCTTAAAGGATGCAAGTTGACACGTTGTATGCTAGTCATATTTAACCACCTGTTTATTTACAGTCCAGTTAAAAATATACTGTTCTTCTCAGTGGGGATACTTGTGTTTTGAGTGTCATTTGCAAATCCAGTCATGTTGGTATATGACTGAAGTAGCACATATCTTTATAAATCTAGACATGTTTTGCAATGTTAAGATTTATGATTATTCAGTTCATTTAAATAACAATAAAAAATTGGAATTTGTAAAGGTTTACACACCTACTCACAACTGCTATTTAACTGTTACTTTAAATCTCCATCAGTGTGACTTTGTCTTATTTTAAATCTGACACATGACACAATGACCTTTTAAGTTTTACTTTTGACTTAAACTTAAGCTTCTACTCCACTGTCTGATTAAAACAATTGCCTTAAAAAGGATGGATGACTTAGAAATGAAAACACTGTTCATTTACAAACCCGTTTAAAAGGTAGGTGATTTTTTTTGTCAAAAGAGCAATCAAGAAACGGTGGTACTAATAATAATGTTGTAATGTTGTTAATAATGTTCAGTTTCTTAGTTCGCTCCATAAGATCTCATTGTATCGCCTTGTATTTGTTTTTTTTTATTCTCAAAAGCATAGTTTGAGTAGCATTTTCCAGTTTAAACCATCCTTTTAAGCATCAAAAAAACATTTACAATACATTACAACATTATAGAAATGCATTTATTATTTTATTTTTGAGGTGGCACAGTGGCTTAGTGGTTAGCACTGAATGTAAGAGTATATGGAGGTTTCCCAGTACTGGGTTATGGCTGGAAGTGCATTCGCTGTGTAAAACATATGCCGGAATATTTGGTGGTTCATTCCGCTGTGGCAACTACTGATAAATAAGAGATTAAGCCCAATGAAAATGAATCAATTTCATTTTATTATAAACTTTTTTTATTTTCTTAATCTTATATTTCTGAATTTTCTTTAACCAGCTGGTTTGATGCAGCTGCACGCCTTTGGATTCTTAAAAAAGGGTCTGACCTTGGAGATAAACTAAAACCTGTCTCTTGTTTGGCTTTCTCATGCTGTTCTTTCTAGCGGTGTTGTTTGTATCCTTTATCACCGAGTGCCAAAAGGTATCTGGCATGGCATTTTACTAACTGGATGAGGAAACATGTTCTTAATGCTAGCTGCTATTAGCTGAGGGGCCTTGTAGCACAATCTGACCCTGTGAACACTGACAAGAACACAAGCCTGCCAAAACAAAACCCTCAAATTCTGTCTGCTAATGGACACACACACTTGTACAGCTATCTTTAAGGCGACTTATTTATTTTTATACAGCACAAACTGCATACTCTATCCATCTACACCAACCCTACGCCTAAATCCAAATCTCAGAAGACAAAATGCATTTACATTTTCTAAATATTTGATATATTTATGAGCCATTTTCCTCATGGGGACCATAAAACGTCCCCACAATTTACTGATATTGCTAATATTTGGCAAGGTGGTATGTACAGTGTGGTCCCCAAACTGTAAGGAATACATGATGTTGCACACACCTCCCACAAACATACAGACATTGTGTGTTTAAGCAGGTTATGTCCAGGCACTGACTGTGTGCATGTTAATAAGTAAATATGATAAATTTGTCACAGTCTTTGCTTTAGCGCCCCACGCTAATGACAGTGGACACTAATTAAATGTAGACTAATGGAGCAGGACACCACAGACTAATGGGATTTCAACAGACGTGGCCAGACAATGTGTGTGTGTGTGTGTGTGTGTGTGTGTGTGTGTGTGTGTGTGTGTGTTTCCAGAGAGATAAAGTATGGCAAATAAGGTTCTCAAGTAGCCAATGTGAGACCAGAATGCTTAATCAGCTAACATTAATAAGCAACCTCAGCAAAGGAAAACATGGTATATCTCTAGATAGATGGATGGATGGATGGAAGGATGGATGGAAGGATGGATGGATGGATGGATGGATGGATGGATGGATGGATGGATGGAAGGACGGACGGACGGACGGACGGACAGACAGACAGACAGATAGATAGATAGATAGATAGATAGATAGATAGATACAACGACAGACAGACAGACAGAGATAGATAGATAGATAGATAGACAGACAGACAGACAGACAGACAGATAGATACAACGACAGACAGACAGACAGACAGACAGACAGACAGACAGACAGACAGACAGACAGACAGACAGACAGACAGACAGACAGACAGATAGATAGATAGATAGATAGATAGATAGATAGATAGATAGATAGATAGATAGATAGATAGATAGATAGATAGATAGATAGATAGATAGATAGATAGATAGATAGATACAACGACAGAAAGACAGACAGACAGAGATAGATAGATAGATAGACAGACAGACAGACAGACAGACAGACAGACAGACAGACAGACAGACAGACAGACAGACAGACAGACAGACAGACAGACAGATAGATAGATAGATAGATAGATAGATAGATAGATAGATAGATAGATAGATAGATAGATAGATAGATAGATAGATAGATAGATACAACGACAGACAGACAGACAGAGATAGACAGACAGACAGACAGACAGACAGACAGACAGACAGACAGACAGACAGAGACAAATTATTATAAAACGTACATAATCTTGTCAAAATAAAGTTACTGAAGTGGTTTAAATCTAATAAGTCGATGAACATTGTTAGCATTCAGTTCCCTTAAAAGACCCAGCTTTTAAGTGTAATCCATTCAGGAGTCGAGCAACTGTATGTTTATGATTCACTAAACTGAAATGGCTCATTAGAGTCATTTGTTCACACACACATTGCAGCATACTGCATGAGATTGACTAGTTAAAAAGAACTGACTCATAAGAATCATTCATTCCTAAACTGGTTTATACTGCTCTACTGAACGAATCATCAGGATCCAGAAATCAGGAGTCAAAGTACACTACATGCACTTCATGATTCAGTTATTAAAAAAAAAAAAGAATCATTTCATAAGAGTCAATTCTTAAAGTGTTGGGTGGCACATTGTGATTTACTAAAAAGAACTAGTTCATAAAAGTCATTTATATTGGGAGTCAACTATTAATTGTGTTCATGATTCATCTATAAAAAGATCACACTGTATGCTATTTGCTGTACTCTAAGCTTATGAGTCACTATAAAGAATCAGCTCATAGGAATCATTTATTCAATTATAGGAATTTTGTTGAAGCTTCTAGTGATCCGTTAAAAATAATCCACATTAAGCTCATAAAAGTCATTCATTTACAATTTGAATTACACTTGATGTGCATTTATAAGATTAACTATAAAGAATAGGATCAAAGTGATCATTCAGTATTCAAACTACATTGCGCAACACAGACTCATTGTGAAAATGTACCCCCATATACATTTTTGGAGAGCGCAAATTATGTAGTCAGAGCAAAGTATGGCTGCATTTCATCTTTAAAATGAACGCTATGGGACAGGATGAGGCTGCTGACGGCTTCTGTTTCTTTTAGCCCTACTAGCTGACAGCTTACCTATATGTGGATCGCTTTTTTGCTGTTACTAGTTTGCCAAGTCCGTTGTGGTAATGTGGTAGGATCTGAAAATGTGGTAAAAATCAGGCGGCAGTGAGGACTTTTCTTTTTCTGGATTGCTTTTAAAACACTATCGCCTGTGTTTAGGGAAGGGAGTGTTCAGGTCAATTGGTGCTTTTGAAAACACCATCGATTGGGTTTAGGGAAGGGGGTGGATGGGGTTATCAGTCAGTTAGTCAGTCAGTTGGCAGCAGCCTCTGGTAAAATTATGCGAACATAAACTGCAAAAAAAACGTACCTCTAGGGATGTATTTCACGATCTCCAGAAATGTATACAGGGGTACGTATCAATAAAAAGCATGGGTTGACATTGCTGTTAATTCATTAAGCATTCATTCTGTAATCACACTACAATAATCATCTGGTTTATTTCATGCCATAGATTGTATAACAGAGAATATATGGGTATATATATTATATATGGAGAGAGAAAGCCATTCCTGGACTGGCTGAAGTTATAAAATGAATCTGAGATGCAATCGATGAAAAGCATTATGATACAATTCTGTATTACATGGAACATTTCACAATCTTAGTTGAAATGCTATATGAACTGAAGTCGCTCATGACTTTTATAATAAGCATATGGCTTCAGTCACCATACACACTCACGGGATATGCTGGCTGATGTCACCTTCAGTTCATAAGTCCATAAGTGTCAGACAATATAGCTAAGCATGCGTCTATACAGACGACACGGACACACATTCAGATACTCTTGCCAGCTGAAATAATTGAAAAGCTTTCATCTGTTAGTAAAGCAATTTCCCTAATGTCTTCAGAGCCAGTGAAAGATGTGATGAATGTGACTGCTAATGGATCCCCTGTGAGGGAGAGAGAGATTAAAAGAGAGATGGAATGGAAAAATACAAAGGAAAAAGGGGTTGATTGTGTGAAAGATGAAAGGAACGCAGGAATAAACATAACTAAGAAATGTCAAGTTTAAGCATATATAGTAGTGGTGGTGTAAGGGATCATACTACGGTTTCTGAGTCATGGATTGTACCACTTTTTGGATCAGCAAAAAAAAGGAGCGAACAAATGTCATTTGCTTTACATTTATTACAAAAACAGTACTACAAGAAACTTTTGGTTTAAACCACTTGCTACTGTTGCTGATAATGCTAAATGTATAAAACTTAAAACATAATCTTGTACATTTATTTTTTAGTCTCGTTTTCAATTAATGGTTCAATAATTCACTCATAAAACATTGTTTTTCGTTACTAGATGTATTATTTTTGAAGAACTATTCAGTGACATTTTTTGATGGTTGTTTGTCGCCATCTATTGGTTAACCAATGTATATGTTACAACTTTTAACATTACGTTGCAACAGGGTTTCTGCAGGTTTAAAGTGAAATTTAGAACTTTTAAAGACCTCTTCAAGACTATCATGAATGAAGTTTTAGACTTAAACACAGCTAAATATTAAGGATGTTTTCTGATGGCCCTTTTTTTGCTTGCCACAACAGCAAAAAAAAATCTAATTTGGTTATTTCTGATCCACATATTCTAATGTGGGCGAGGCAGTGGCGCAGTAGGTAGTGCTGTCGCCTCGCGGCAAGAAAGTCGCAGGGTCGCTGGTTTGAGCCTCGGCTCAGTTGGCATTTCTGTGTGGAGTTTGCATGTTCTCCCTGCGTTCGCGTGGGTTTCCTCCTGGTGCTCCGGTTTCCCCCACAGTCCAAAGACATGCGGTACAGGTGAACTGGGTAGGCTAAATTGCCCATAGTGTATAATTGTAATTTAATAGTTGCAATTAGCTTACAATTTAAACGTTAAGAGATTATTGAACTATGTTTTAAAATAAAATACTACTTAATCTTTCTGTCAACAATTACAAGCTTAATTCAGACTGTTGTTTGTATTAATTTGTGACGTTTTTAACAATATCTGAGTGAAATTTGTTTCTACACCAGTTTTTCAGTTTTGTTATGTATGCATTTTGTCTGGTCAGATTAGATATAAAATTAAATTAAATTAAAATTGCAATTATTTTTGTATTTTCTATTACAATACAATCTTGTATACTGCTCATTTTGGGAAATCTGATTATTAGGTGTGTATAAATAATACAATTAGCAATTAGTAACTAGTAATAATAACATAAGATGTATTATTAATATTCATATATATAATTGTAATTTAATAACTGCAATTTAAATGCTGAAAGATTCTTGGGGTATTTTAAAATAAAATACTAAATCTTTCTACATCAGAATTTCAAGCTTAATTCAGTCTACTGTATGTGTATTTATTTGTGACGTTTTCTAGCAACTTCTAATTGAGATTTGTATCACCACCAGTTTTTTTTTTAGTACTGTTGTGGAAAAAAAATAATTATTTTTGTGTTTTTTTTATAACTTTGCAATCTTGTAAACAGGCTCATTTTGGGGAATCTGAATATGGTTTTGGCTCAGTAGTGACATCTAGCGTTAATATATTTACACAGCAGTATTATTACAGATCAAAGCACTCACGCATGAAACTGCTAAATCGTTCTTATGAAAACAGAGAGCTGAGTCATACTGAATGCTGAAATCTCTACCTCTTTTTTTCTGTTTTGCAGGAGAAAGTAAAGGTAGAAGTGACAGTAGGGACAGAGCCCTTCGCAGCTCTTCTCCGAAATCCCAGGATTGGGAAACGCCCACAGGACAATCATCCACGCCCACAGCCACGCCCAGTCGCTTTGGCCGCTCCTCCATTAGCCCGACCACCATGCTCGGAGGTACATCCAATTATTCGTTCATTCATTCATGCAATTTCCTTCGGTTAAGTCTTTATTTTCAGAAGTCGCCACAGCAGAATGAACCGCCTGCATCTAATTAATGTGAGAAAATCTGAAAACATAAACATTAAACAAAGTCTGTATCACAAAAAATTCCAATTACTATTAAACCGTGAAGTATTTCATCGTCATTTTACAATTATTTGACAATAAAAATAATAATAAACATGGTAGTTATTTAATCAAACTTTTATTAATAAAAATGTATGTGTCACACTATAATAGTAATAAAGAACTTTATGATAATTTAAATGTATATATTAATGAATATTTAATCAAATATAAAATGATAATATATATTTAAGATTTAACAATCTTACTAATTCATACTAAAATGTTAAGTATTTCATTATCATCATAATAATTATTATTTAACCAAATATGTAATAAATTAATACAAATATATGATAAAAATTCTGTTACAGTGTTATAACAATATTAAATGCATAAATAAAATAAATAAATAAATGCATAACTAAATAAATGTGTACATAAATTCACAAAGAAATAAAATGTTAAGTATTTCATAATAATTATTTTAATAATTATTATTTATTATTTAAACAAATATGTAATACATTAATACAAATATATAATAAAAATTATGTTACCATATTATAACAATAACAAATACATAAATAAATAAATGCAAAAATAAATTAATAAAAAATGCATAACGAAATAAATGCATAAATAAAATGTTATTTCATAATCATCATTTAATACTTATTTATTATTAATTAGCCAAACAAGTAATAAATAATACAAATATATAATAAAAATTATGCTACAGTATTAAACAATAATAAATGCATAAATAAATAAATAAATAAACGCAAAAACATTAATTAATAAATAAATACATAACTAAATAAATGCAAACAAATGCACAAATAAATAAAATGTTAAGTATTTCATAATCATAATAATAAAAATTCTGTTAACATATTATAACAATAATAAATGCATAAATAAATAAATGCATAAATAAATGCAAAAATAAATAAATAAATGTATAACTAAATAAATGCACAAATAAATAAAATATTAAGTATTTCATAATCATCATTTTAATAACAAATATTATTATTTAATCAAATATGTAATAAATTAATACAAATATATAATAAAAATTCTGTTACCATATTATAACAATAACAACTGCATAAATAAGAAAATAAATGCATAAATAAATAAACAAATAAATAATAAATAATTGGCAAGTTCTATTTTATACATATATAAGCATCATGAAATTAATCTGTTTCCATCACTTAAGACACTCCAAAACACTTTTATCATAAACTGCTAATGTGAAAACATTCATTCATTCATTTTCTTTTCGGGTCAGTACCTTTATTAACCTGGGGTCGCCACAGCGAATTGAACCGCCAACTTATCCATCATATGTATTATGCAGCGGATGCCTTTCCAGCTGCAACCCAACACTGCGAAATAATGTGAAAAGAGTCCTCACAATTTTACAACCCAGTTAAACAATTTCCCATTCTCAGGCATTGTAAGAATGCAGTGTTTTCAATGTGATTTCATGGCATCTTTTTCTCTACCTTTATAGAACCAAAAGCCGGTTGTAAACTCGGTCGCTCTGCGTCCACATCAGGAGTCCCGTCTCCAGTGGGAACACCCCAAAGACACGCACCAGACGCCTCGGCCCCTCCGTGCGGGACGCCGTTCCAGGTAGAACCCCCTTATTCCTCAGAGTGATGCGAGATGGCATGCGTGTGGAGTTGTGGGCTCCTGTCTCCGTGTCTTTGACCTCTGACCCCCATGGCTGTGTGTAAATTCTCTCCTGTCTGCTGCTCTGCCGCTTCTGCTGCTGTGCGCTTTTTTCGGCGTGGTTCATCATCTGTCAACGTAGATGCGTTTGTGTGTGTTGTTTGTGTTCGGTCCAGATCAAGGCTGTCTTGCGATCATGCTCTGGAGAGGCTCTCACATTTGTGTGCTGTTGAGGATGTTTTCATCCACTCTGGGACTTTGCAATCAAAAAATGTCATTATAATAGAAGTCAATGGGGCAAAAACAGCCACCAACATAATGAAAGGGTAGTCAATTTGAGCAGTACACAAGGGTTAATCTGCCCTCAGTGAGTTTATGCCAAGAGATCTACAATCAGGGTTTTATATATCTGGCAGTTTAAGCACTTGAGAGAAGGTTTGACTGATGTGAATCTGAACGAGAGCCTTTTGAGAGCGACGGCGGGCAGCTTTACTCTCGACCAACAGCATCCTCAGTCTGTTTCGTCTCTATCTCAATGTTTCAGACACTGCTCAGATGTACAGACATCAAACATAGAAGCTGTTTATGGAGACATGAAATTCCGAAATGCAAGATTATGAATCCAAAGCAAAGACATCACGTCGTGTACAAAAACCTGCTGAAATAAACAACCAGTTGACTGATAGTTTCTAAAAAAAATGTTAATTTGGACCGCTAAATACAGTTGATTATATGTCTATACAAAATTGTTAAAGTTTGGGGTCAGCAAGATTTTTATTTATAATTCATTTGAGTGATTGAAGGCCAATAAAGGGCCACATAACCAATATAACAATTGCCACTTCCTTGCTCAGTTTAAAATGTTTTAGTGTCAAGCTAAACGAGGTTAGCATCACCCAGCTACATGACACACATGCTTTTTTATAATATTATAGTGTTAACCAGTTGTGTTAGCAACATTCTAAACTAGTTAACATCATGTTAATGTCACATTTTACTTTAAAATCATGCTAGCATCATGCTAACATGCTAATCACTGTGTTAAAACAAGCTAATTGTGCAAGATCTGATTGAAGGAGCATGCTAATTTGATTGCTACCAACATGCTAAACTTGACATTGTGTTAACATTAAGCAAGCAGCATTATAATTTAGTTAGCATCACGTTATTGTTACATTTTTCTTTAAAAATGTGTTAGCATTATGCTAACATGATAATCATTGCGTTAAAAACAAGCTAATTGTGTGAGAGCTGATCCAAGCATATTGATTTGATTGCTACCAACATGCTACATTCTGTAGCAGCATTATACATTTTTTAGCATATGTTAATAATGTTGCATTTTTCTTGAAAAAATATGCTAGCACTTTGCTAACATGCTAATCATTGTGTTAAAACTAGCTAATTGTGCGATAACTGATCCAAGCAGTATTCTAATTTGATTGCTACCAACATGCTAAACTTGACAAAGTGTTAATGTTAGCTTGCAACATTGTAAATTAGTTAGCATCAAGTTAACAATATGAATTTTTTTTCTTTAAAATCATGCTAGCATTACAATAACATGCTAATCATTGTGCTAATAACAAGCTACTTGTGGGAGCACTGATCCAAGCAGCAATCTAATTTGATTGGTACGTTCTTGACATTGTGTTAACATTAAGTTAGCAGCATTCTAAATTACTTAGCATCACATTAACAATGATAAATTTATCTCCAAATAATATGCTAACATTATGCTAGCATGCTAATCAGTGTGAAGAACAATTTAATTGTGTGAGCACTGATACAAGCTGCATGTTAATCTGATTGCTACCATTGTGCTAAACCTGACATTGCATTAACATTAAGCTAACAGCATGCAAAATTCGTTTGCATCATGTTAATAATGTTACATTTTTCTTAAAAATAGTACAGCATTATGTTAACATGCTAATCGATGTTAAAACAAGCTAATTGTGTGAGCACTGATCCAAGCAGCATGCTAATTGTATTACCACCAACACATTAAACCTAACATTGTTGACATTAAGTTAGCATCATTCTAAATTAGTTAGCATCATATTAATAATAAATTTATCTTAAAAATATGCTACCTTTATGCACACATGCTAATTATTGTGTTAAAAACAAGCTAATTGTGTGAACACTGATCCAAGCAGCATTTCAATTTGACTACTACCAACATGTTAAACCTGACTTTGTGCTAACATTAAGCTAGCAGCATTAAAAATTAGTTAGCATCATGTTAATAATGTTATATTTTTCTTTAAAATTATTCTAGCATTACACTAACAATGCTAATCATTGTGCTAATAACAAGCTGATTGTGTAAGTTAATCCAAGCAGCATGCTGATTTGATTGCTACCAAAATGCTACATTTTGTAGCAGCATTATAAATTAGTTAGCATTATGTTAACATGCTAATCATAGTGTTAAAACAAGCTAATTGTGAGAACTGATTCAAGTAGCATTCCAATTTGATTGCTACCAACATGCTAAACTTGGCATTGTGTAAACAATAGCTAACAGCATTTTAATTTACTTACCATCATGTTAAATTTATCTTAAAAATATGCTAGCATTAAGCAAACATGCTAATCACTGTGCTAAAAAAAGCTAATTGAGCAAGAACTGATCCAAGCAGCGTTCCAATTTTATTGCTACCAACATGCTAAACTTGGCATTGTGTTAACAATAGCTAACAGCATTCTAATTTACTTACCATCATGTTAAATTTATCTAAAAAACATGCTAGCATTAAGCGAACATGCTAATCACTGTGCTAAAAAAAGCTAATTGAGCAAGAACTGATCCAAGCAGCATTCCAATTGGATTGATAACAACAAGCTAAACTTTGTGCTAAAATCTATAAACTAATTCTTAATGAATAGACAACTAAAAAGCCCATAATTTCTTTAAATCATTTTGTCTTTACTGACATTTTAATCAGTTTTATACATCTTTGCATATTAATAATACCAAAAAAAAATTAATTACGCATCAATAAAAGTATTAATTTATTTTAAATAGAAATCTTACAAACCCCAAACCCTTGAACAGCAGTTTACTGTAATTTCATTCATTTCACCTTATGTGTGCTTATTTAATCTTCAAGAGACCGAGCCATAAAGCATCACTTTAAACAAAAGAAAGCGCTCAGCATTTTCTATGGAGTCTGTTTGATGTGTGTATATTTGTATCTAGATGTGGCATTTATATCAGTGTCAGATGTCAACTGCTCTCTCCTGTTTTGTCTGTGTGGCCTTACTTGAACCCGTTTTAGAGCGACTGTATTATGTACAATAATCCTGTACCAATGATTGCTTTTCACATTGACGTCACTTTCACAAGAGGCTGGGGAGTCAGTTACACGATTTAATACACACACTTACCAAAACATGTTCATTATATCACGTCTTACAAAAGCCACACGCCCTCTCTTTATAGGGACACAATCCAATCCAATACAAACCAGATATCTGACACACATTAGACACAGAGCAGCCATGCTATTTCTTTATCTCGGTGTATAATAATAGCATAATAAAAAGCCTTTCGTATGTTATCTGATCCGCTCTCACTCCCCAGTATGTCTTTGATTGTTAGTGACTGTAATTGAACTAACCCAAATAAAACCTTAAACTCGAGGGATAAAACTAACCCCATCAAAACAAAAAGCTAAATAAAACCTTCAAAAGTAATATCTTCTTCTCCACTGTATTTTCTGTGTCTGTCTGCTGCTTTCTTCCTCAAAAGCACAACCGTGTGTGTGTGTGTGTGTGTGTGTGTGTGTGTGTGTGTGTGTGTGTATGTGTGTGTGTCTGTGCATGTCTGAGGTATATGCTCTGTTACAAAACCTAGTCAGCAAATCTCATTTTGTTTAGGCAGCAGTGCATGCATTCGTGTAGAGGACAATCCCACAATGCATTGCTACATGCTGTATGACACAAAAATGTCTGCCTTTGTAGAGTCAGTGGCTGTTTCTCAATATGAGTTCTTCTGCCGTCTTGCGCCCTCTTGTTCTTGTGTAACGTCATCATCAACTGCCAAAGTTCAGTTCCAAAACTTGAGACCGCACAAACGGAGGACGCGAGAAACTTCCCACATGCGTTCTTGATATCGAGGACGCATGGATGCAGACTTGAGCACTGAACTCGATCTAGTAGTCCCAGAAGTCATTGCGACTGGAGGTGGGAAGCGCAGCATTTTGTATAGGTTTATTTTTAAAGTTCAGAGATATAAATTATTTATCGCAGGAGTTTCCCTAAATGAAACGGTGAATGTAAACATTACCATGAAAATCTTAATAAAGGAATAAACACATTAAGGGTGTTTATTTGGTAAAATTTGTATTAAAATGGATTTATTTTTATTTTGCAGCATGTATTTGTAAAGTTCTTATGCATAGTATATATTGTTAAAAGGGAGTTTGTTTTTCCAAGGACACCTGGCAAGAGCGGTCTTCACAAGAATGCAAGTCCGTTCTCTGCGTTCTTGGAATTGAGAAACAGCCAGTGTTTCAAACTACCCATGTGGTTTCGTGACATTTAGAATGCTCTCTTAGGGAATGTTTACACACATTTGTAACTAAAATGTAATTTTAAATTTTTTTGTCATAATTGTACACAATAACATAGTTAAACGCCAACTTTTAAAGACAATGTTTTTGAAAACAATAGCTGTGCGTTCACACCGAAGGCAGTAAGAGTGTCAAAGTTCGTTCTGGCCACAGCGCTGTCTGTCTTTACTGCTCCTCCGGCGAAAGCATCAAAGTTGGCTACATTGTCCTCTTATTTAAAGAGGTCTTTGCAGCATATCAGCAAATCACTTACATTCCCACATAAAAACGTGCTTTCTAGCGTGAAAATGTTGCACACTTTTTATAAAATTCATTTAACAATGAAAGATCAAGTTGTTGCGTGTGGTGTGGCTATTTTATCCAATGTGTCATTATGTTAGAAATATTTCAAAGTAACTCGCCCGTAACTTTTTTTAATGTATGTCCCTGTAAGAGACCAATCACACCGAGTGTGCTTTTTGCGTTGAGAGGTGCCTTTTTTGAATGGTTTACTAACGACCGCGAGCATTTTGCTTGCTGCTTATGCACCCTGCGCTCCTCGCGTTTTAACCGCCTGCTGTGCTTCTCGTTTTTGCCATTGTGCTGTGTGCTCGCAGTTGAAAAAATTCAATTCTGAGCAGAAAAAGCATGTTACGTCAGTCACGTCTTTTTCATTCCACAATCAAATAAAAGCAGAGGTGGGGTTTCTATTGAGCTGCCTGCAGCCTTTGTGTTTAATTTAATTTAAGACTTGTTAAGGCCTAAAATTTTGTTTTTGAACTTTAAGACGTCTTAAGACTTCCTAAGACCTCACGATACCCTGTAAAATGTCAATACAAGTCACTTTGTATACTGCAGTTTTTAACGTCAAAAGTCGGCAGAGCAGATCCAGCAGGCACACAACATTATAAAACGTTAATATTAGGTTAGATTTAGGTTGTGATGTCAGGTGACTAAAATTGTGTACAATTTAATGACCAATAATGATGTCAAATGATGTTAATGTTTGGTTGTTTTAAGATTGCCTTGCTAACTGACCAAATCCAATGTCGAGCCAGTATAGACATTTATTCATCAGGTATGGAAATCAAGATCCAAAGTCTGATAGACGTTATATTGGTAACCTCCACAAAATATCAATATGTAACATCATTAGACGTTAATATTTGGTTGTTTTTAGGTTGCGTTGGAAAGTGACCAAAATTCAATGTCTGTCCGACATCAACCCGATTTTCCTTTCCACCCAAAATGCAATGTCCCACAACGTTGGGGTACAACGTCAATCTGACATCATTGACGTACTGTGCCTACAGGGGAGATCAACATCTGATAATGCAATTCACCATAAATAAACAATCTTAATTACCACGAATATTAATTAGTGTAAGAAACAAAACTTTTTAATTTCATTGTCATGTAAATATACCCTTAGAAGGCAGCTATATACCTATATACAGTATTCAGTTCACTAGGTATTGAAACAGAGCCATAGTGTGTGCTTATAAAATTTTGTGTTGCCTATATAAATGTTTATTCTTTTAATTAGTGTGATGCATGGGCATATATTGTGTGTATGTGTGTGTGTGTGTGTGTGTGTGCGTGTGTGTGTGTGTGTGTGTGTGTGTGTGTGTGTGTGTGTGTGTGTGTGCGAGAGAATTAAACTCAATGCCAGTACCACTCCGACTGTATTAAACTACATAAATAATTGAACACATTCTGTGGTCCCACTTTATATTAAGTGTCCCTAACTACTATGTACTTACATCAAAAAAATAAAACAATGTACTTACTGTGTTTATAATGTATTTGAGAACACCTGTGGTGCTTTTGAGTTGGAATAGAGGTTGGGTTATAGACAGGTTTGGTGGCATGGGTAGGATGAAGGGTAGGTTAAGGTGTAAGGGATGGTCAACAGTGTATTTACAAATGTAATTACAGAAGTTAATTACAGATGTAAATACATACATGTATTTAATCAAGCATAAGTACACAGTAAATACATGTATTTACACAATAAGTACATTGTAACAAACTATTAGTTCCTATGTAAGTACATGTTAGTTAAGGCCACTTAATATAAAGTGGGACCCATTCTGTAATATTAAAGAAGCTGTGAACGCCTTCAAAAATGATATATGAGCTGCAAAACTCAAAAGCCAGCTCTGCATGCATCAATGTTATCTCACCCTTGCCGCCCATTAGATGCCCCCAATGCCCTGGGCATGTGGGGACAGCACCATGATGGAGATGATCGAGAAGAAACGCCACCTGTGCAAGGAGATCAAATCCAGACAGAGGTGTCCAGACAAAGCCCTGTGCAAGCAGGAGAGCATGCCCATCCTGCCCAGCTGGAAAAAGACCAACGGGAGCAAGAAATACGGGCCTCCTCCGTACTCCACCCAAACCACTGTCTTCTGGGACACTGCTATATAAAGAGTGACCAGCAAACTACAGCCATGGAGATACTACACGAACTGAAACGGGGTGGAGGGGGAGTCCAAATACTGATCGACAGCTAGCAGGACTGCACAGTAAAGGGTTGCTGTTTATATTTGATATTTTTATATGGGAGATAACTGTCTTAATATTAAATATGATTAGCGTTTTTTTAAAGAAGAACTCTCTGAATGAGATCTAAGAAAGAAAATAGAACACTTTTACCCATGAGATGATATTTGTCCTCTTTGAAATGGTATTTCTATTTATTTTCTATCCTTTTTTGGGGGGGAGGGGGGTGTTTCTATATTTGGCACTCATCCGTGTGTCTGGGGAAATAATCTATAATAATGTGTGGTGAAATACGTGCAGTAATTCCATTGAGAAAACACCGTTGTTTTTGATGCCTATGCATTTTGGTTAAACGGCATGGATGTCGCTTTTTTTGTTCATTGTCTATTTTTTTTTCATATGGAGAGTTTATTTGGAAATAATATATTTTTTGGTGTCCGTATTTTAAATGTAAGTTGTCAGGCTGTCGTTCCTATGAATTCTGGGTTGGACTTGAAGGCGATCGGCCTGGATTGTGAGATATTAGGTGGGTTTGATTATTGGATCGGGTTATGAGACTGCTGGCTTATTGGAGTAGGGATCAAGAGATGTGTCCTAAATTGCATACTTATGCACTATTCTAGGCCATTTTGTAGTATAAATAGTGTAAGTAGTGTGTTCACACTGAAAACTCTGAAAATAGTAAGTGCACTTTAATTACCCGGATGATGCACTCATTCAGCCGGTAAAATGAAGTGTGGAATGATGGATACTTCACGCACTCAACGACCGCAGGTTTGCCTACGTAGCAGAAGGGGCGGAGCTATCAGATGCACATGTTGGATAACTTTATTTATTTTGGATGGTGAAAGCAAAATTTCTCCTACGAGAGTGATTATATCGCCTCTCGATGGTGAATGCGATAATACTAACGGCAGGTATTATTTGATAATTCGGTTGTTTATTTCACTGATTTGGCGACCGTCAAAGGTCATCAGGGAAACGGTTTGAATTTCCGCTTAGTAAAAAAACATAAGTGTGCCATTTGGGACGACATTACATACATATACCATAGATATATACATTAGATGTCGCCTACCCTGTTGTTGTCTATTGGAAGGAATGCGTCAGTTGAGCCGCCATTTTGGAACAGGGTAGCGCTTCATTGAAATGAATGCGGGACCAAGGTACAGTGGAGGACTGTGGCCATCCAAAGCCAGAGATATACACATATACACATATATCTGTGATCGGGAGTTTTCCTAGATGTTGGTATTCAAAATTTTTTTTAAGTATGAAAATTATAATTTTACAAGACTTTTCTACATTGATGGATCAGTGATTGCACAGGCATTTCTGACAAAAAGCTTGTGTTTGTGTGTACAGAAATATACTATTCACCCTCCCTGTTAAATCTGATCTAATCTGTGGCCTGAAACACACCTCCTCTCCTGCTTTCACTTCTCATACTGACAGAGGGAGCGATTTGTTTGTGAATGAATCTCCATTATGAACGACTCTTTCACTAGTCGACAATAATACCAGTTTCTGACAGTGCAGCATCTTGTTATCATATTTCTTTTGCATTGTTTGCTGATTTTATTCAACAAAACTAGCATAAGCCGAGTATTTAGTGCGAGTTGGAGCTACTTTGCCTCATGGTGAATGCAGTAAGTGACTGTATTATCATCAATAACGTGACCTGTTCAGCACAAAAGTTCAGAACATACAAAAACGTAAAAACTTAATATTACCTATGAAATGTTCTGCCTTTGTGCTTTGTTTTCTTTGTTTGCTCGTTACTACACCCGTACACAGCGCTAAAGTCTAACATCTTCACGTAATAACACTGTGTTGACTAGTGCGGTTGAATGACATTTGTCATGGGAGCACTGTACCAATGTGGCGGCGCTATTGACGCATGCTCAGGGTCCCTATGCGATATCTAGTGTATATATCTATGTACATATACTATCCTGTTGAGTGTGTAAGTGCATAAGTACATAGTGCATGAGTGCATAGTGTATAGTGTGCCATTTTGGACGCAGCTAAGGTGTTTGGTCA
Source organism: Danio rerio (assembly GCF_052040795.2). NCBI lineage: Eukaryota > Metazoa > Chordata > Actinopteri > Cypriniformes > Danionidae > Danio > Danio rerio. Next base: position 38,684,416 of record NC_141035.1, read on the forward strand.
GATACTGAGCGTATGGTGAGCAGAACTGTTTTGCGAGGTGCATTCAATCGTGAGCATTGTAAACTCACAAACACACGCTAATATCAGCTGCTTTTTTGGCCTAATATTTGGTGCTGTTCAACTATTTTCTTGAATGTTCATACTTAAAAGCTACATGACAGTCATAGATGCACATGAAATGTGTACAGAAATTAGCATGGGTGGTTGACATGAGTAGTCGGTTTGCACATGATCAGGAACAGCATGATGAAAAATCATAAATCTGTTCCTATACTGTGTCAAATAATAAATCTTGAATACAGACACCATCTTTTATGAAGCACTATGCAGACATACTGTCAGTTTACATGCTCGTGTATCATTTTGACATGAGTCAAGGGCAGGCTAAAGGGAATAGCATGCTGAAAAGACTCGGAAAGAAAAGAGCAGGCCACCATTTACTCTGATCAGATGCTGTGCATCAAGGCTACACTCACAGCTTTACCACGCAATCAAATAGCCTTGCCACTGCAGTCAAGCACACTTGACTTTATGTGAGCTAGTTAACAAAAGTGCTTTCCCACTAGCAAGCCAAGCACACTTTTCAAATGGCAGGATAGTAAATGAATTCCTTTGCATAATGTATGTTTAAATCGATGCTAATATCAGATCTAAATTTGATTATTTCGTGTTTTTTCAAGATGGAATAAGATCTGACCATTTGGGAGCAAAAGAACACTTCTTGGACTCACAGCCCACGCCTAAACATAATCAAATTCTTGAATAAATTGTAAGAAAATGTACAAATCAGAACATTAAATTCATATCAGACAATCTGGGACACTCTCACAGAAAAACTATTTTACAATTTGCAAATTTGTATAAAATGTTATGGTTAAAAAAAAAAAAAAACATTAAGCCCAAAATTCCACCCTTAATCACAACTGCCAATGCGGATGAGCAGAATGTCCCCAAATATATGATTGCGATACTAATAATACAAGGGATTGAAATGTACATAAAAAACTAAATGAATTTTAAACCCAGATCAGACAATTTGGAGTTTTGGGGGGGAAAAATGATAATATCTCATGATAAAACTAATAATTCAGATTCCTGCAATTTAGTGGCTAACTTGTACAATCTAACAATCTCAAATGATATTAGACCATTAAAAAAAAAGGAAAGCATGAAGGCCTGCCTCTAACATAATCATTACTTGACTTGAGCAGAATGAGAATCTGGTTTTGAAACTCTGATAAGACAATTAAGATCAATAAACGAGCCAAGTCTCACAAGAAGATGTAACTATTTTAACTTTTATGAACTGGTGACTAATTGTTAATGAAAATAAGATTGTACAATTCAAATAAAAACACACACTACTATATAAGCATCACTGGGCATACGCATGAAAACATACAGATGAGATTGTATGAATTTAAAGGAATTAGCCGCTAAACATAAATACACAGGAACTCATAGACTGCCACATGATTATATTGAAGGAAATATGTATGAAAATTTACACAAACAGATGCATGGCTAACATTTTGAAAGAGTGTGCTTCCTTAAATTTGTCATTAAGAAGATGACATTAAGAAGTCCTCAAAACCATAAACAACTTCAATTTTTTAAGGATTTGATTAAATGTTTTTAAAAAGGTCCGTGGTTAGCACAAGCTCAATATGTGTTTACATTTAATCTACTGTGTAAATACATCAGTAATACCCCACACTAGGGCTGTGTGATTAATCGAAATCGAATCGCAATCATGATATGAAACGTTCTGATTAGCGAATCGCAAGAGCCTGTGATATGAAATACATATGTATTATATAATTTTCCCTACCCAGAGCAAATGTGTGACTGCAGTATGTGTATGACAGTCTTACTAGACAATTGAGTGAGCACACTTTTGTTCTGTCCAATCAGAATTGCGCAATCATACTATGTGGCAAGCCCACAAACAATAAAGCGTGTACAAGTGGGATGATGGTATCTTTCACTTCAGAAGCATTAAAAGACAGATTCATATCAAAGAAAAACAGTATATCAGTAATAGGGGCATATTTTGGTTTCAAAGTCACAGACAACAAACAAAAACACGTGATTTGTAAGAGCTGTCGCAAAATTGTTGACACAGCACGAGGAAATACTACAACCAGCACCTAAAAAAGCACTACGGGATATATAAGGAGCATCTTGCTAAAAGTAAAAAAAAAAGGATTGCCAGTGACACTCAATAGTAGAGAGCAACAGCAAAGTTAAGAGTTGTTTGCAGCTGTTGCACCATATGACAAAACAAACAGGAAATAACTAACGCCATAACTAGGAATTTGTGCGCGCAGAATTACGCAGATTTTATGCAGATTTTCGCAGATTTCTATCCCATCATTAATTCTGTTTATTTAATTGAGTAAATGTGTTTAAATCTGTATTTATACAGTTTTTACATTAATTACAGTTATATTATTTACTCATGTGAAAATATTCATCTGATTCATGTACAATGCAGTTTGTACAGTATTATTTTCTGTCTTTAAGTAGAAATATTATATGAGATATTTGCTTTGTTTACCAAATAAAGTGAATCTAATTGGATTTGCATTTTAAACATTAAAGTTCAAAAGATATTATTTTTTATTTCACAAATTAAGGTTTTAGTTATAATATTCCCAGAATAAATCAGCAGAAATCCGCAGATTTTTACCAAAATTTTCTGCAGAAATAGCAAAAAATGTCCGCAGATTCCATCTGGCCCTAGCCATAACTCACTACAGTTTGCTCTAGAGAAAATTCATTTAAATTCTGAATATTTATAAACAAAAGTTCAATAAAAGTAGTATCTTTTCAGTTCCTTTTTTAGCAGTTAGAAGCAACGATACAATATTAGGCTGAAGTTAAACTACAAAATGACAAAATTGACAAAAAAATCGAAATCGTAATATCTGTAAAAAAGAAAAGAAAATTTTTTTTAAAATCTCAATTAGGATTTACTCAAATCACACAGCCCTAGCCCACACAAAGTTTTAAAAGCCCTGAAGAAGCTAACAAGTAGCTAAATGAGCTAATCAACAAATCCAAAAATGACTCCCCTTGCGTTTAAACTTTCACTCTTGCAAACTATTTCTAATCAAACTTTCCAACTTGAAGATTTTAAGCAAAGAATGTTGTCACTGAAGTGAACATAATTTGCTTTCAGCTTAGCTTTAAATTGAAAATGAGAACAGTTTATGTTAACAGTGCCCCTTGTGGCACTGCTTAGAATGCAAAGTCTATTGAATTCCAAACCACAACAATGCCAGAAATCAAGTATTATGTACTTGCATAGAAATCAAACTCATATTCAGTCAGTAAAAATAAAATAAAAAATAGTAGAGCTATTCATTTACCACTTCGAAAGATCTAGAAAAAATGCAAATACTGTACTCACAGAGTCCTTTCAAGTGTTCATTTATTACTATATACTAGCAAAATGGACTAGCTAATGAGCAGTGATCAAGTACTGGTGTCATTAAGCAATCGACTGGCTTTGCTGTCACTGATTTTAAGGGACCAATGAAGATGTTTATCCCAGTAACAAACATCAAACTGTTTTACACTCAATGTCATAGTGTTTGTCATAGAGTCATTGTATCCTGTTAGTTCTTTGCACTGATGTGGGTGGGACTATGATGTCATGTTGATGCTCTGATTGATTGATGTGTGCTCAGGTGTGATCAAGCCACACCCCTAAAGATGGGGGTTATATGACTGAAGCCCCTCCCCTCGCAGCCATTCCCATCGCACAAATCACAAAAACACACACTTAAAGAGATGCTACACCCAAAAATTAATGATTTCCTCCCTTTCCACTTGTTCCAGGACCTGCTGAATTTCTTTGTTCTGTTAATCACAAAAGAAGATATTTCGAAGAATGTTGAAAAACGTTTTATTACTATCAATATCAATGGCTACTGTTTTCCAGCTTTCCTCAAAATATATGTGTTCAAATGAAATGCAAACTCAGTAAGGTTTGAAACCACGTGTGTAGGGTGTGTGAACGAAACGAGAAATATGATTTTTTCAATAATATATACAGTATCCCTTTAACATTAAACCAACACAGACGCACCCCCACTCTTAAAATGTACAGATGCACATCAAAAACAGACACTTTAAAAAGCATACCAGCATACACATGTACAAAAGCTGGCATCCAAGTATAAAGAACTGCCTTGGAGACCTGGGTTCACTGTGACTTAAAAAAATAGGGAGGGGCTTAAAGGTCAGGCAAATTAAGTCATAAGGGTTTACAAATGACTGTAAATCCTCCTACCAACTTACACAAAGTCACTACAATGAAAATATAGAACAATGTAGTAGTTAAGAGGTAAAAAACCAAAAACAGACGGGTGCTCAGTTCCACAAATCTCAAAATGCAGTACCATAGCATACCAGATGAGGGCGGTGACAGTGTTCTTCATATCACTGCGTTTACAGTTTTCAGAAACTTCATGAAGAGATTAAAGTATATACGTTTAAATGCATTACATTTACACATTATGCATCACAGTAGCATTAAGCCAAACTCATAACCTATAAATTCATAACTTCGGAGTAAGCAAGTAGCTATCATTCTACAAAACTCAAGGCGTGCAAATGACTAAGGGTCCATGTTAGCATGTAAAACACACATGGGATGTGTATTTTAAAAGTCTGCAGGACAAAATCATCCAGTTAGGGGTTATTTCCAATTGTAAAAGCACAATTTGTATCATGTGTACTATGTAGGGTGCTTAGTATACAAATTAGGATGCAGCCATATTCAAAGCAGGAGTCATGTTATTATAGAGAGCAACTGTAGGGTTTCCGGAAGCTCCATTCAATTTCTCCAGAGGGAAACCGATTTACAAAATTTATTCATTTTTATTTTCGGCTTAATCACTTTATTCATCAGGGGTCGCCACAGCGGAATGAACCGCCAACTTATTCAACAAATGTTTTACACAGCGAATGTCCTTCAAGCTGCAACCCAGTACTGGGAAACACTTATATACTCTTAAATTCACACATACACTACAGCCAATTTAGTTTATTCAATTCACCTACAGCGCATATCTTTGGGCTTGATTTACAACAGTGTCTGATAAAACCTTAAAGTAAGACTATTGTGAGCCCAAAATTTGCATATTTATTTGACATACATTGTTTCTATGGATACAACTAACTACTGTAATTTTAATACTTCAATTATTTTTCAATTACAATGTTCAAAAATTTTTAATTAGGGCTATGCGATAAATCGAAACGCAATCGCAATTTGAAACGTTGCGATTAGTTAATTGCAAGATGCTGCAATATGAAATATAAATGTATTATTTCATTTCCCCCGCCCAGGGCAAATGCATGTCTGAGAGTCTTACTAACCACTTGAGTGAGAACACTTTGGCTTTTCCCAATCAGAATTGCTCAACCGAACAACGCCCACAATAAAAAAAAAGTGGGATTATGACGTCTGCTGCTTCAGAAGCATTAATAGACAAATTAATATCAACGAAAAACAGCATTGGTAATATGAGAATTACAGACACCAAACAAAAACTTTTGTTTTTTCAAAAACATTTTTCAAAAACATTTTTAAGAGCTGTTGCAGAATTGCTGCTACGGCTTACAGATTATTGAGCTGAAGCTTTAATACCAAATTAAATCATAAATCAAATCGCGATATCTGACAAAAATAAATAAATAAAAATTGCAATTAGATATTTTCCCCAAATCGCACAGCACTAAAGTCAATGGTTACCGGTTTCTAATATTCTCCATTCATAGTTATTATTATATCGAAGTTTTTACTGTATACACTTAATAACACAGAAAATAAACATTTTTAATAAAAAAAATTATTAATAGAAAATGTTTAGTTTAGTTTTTTTATGGTAGCTATATCGTTAAACAGCATTTTGTTTTTAGTTTTTTAACATGGGCACGCTCAGTTAAAAGAAAATCTGTTTTTATTTTACAGTAAAAAATCAATGGGTTATAAGCAGCCAGTACTTTTTCTGTTTTCTTTTTATTTAAGAGTGTATCTTTATACATAAGAGTGTATACAGTATATATATAAAGTTTACAACATTGAGATCATCCATGAAGCAGGTTTGGTTCATGACGAATCCCTATGGGAAAATTGAATAGTAAATACTTTCGGAAACCACTGTTGCTAAAGATATGAGCAGATACTAATGCACTCTACAGTGAATCTAACCATTAGTCTTTTATAGTTTCTAAATGCTATGAAGACCAAAAGCCAAAATGGGGATATTCAGGTTTCTGAAAGGAATCTGAAACCATTTTTGTACAGCAAGTTTAGCTACAGATCTCAGTGCCAGGCAGAGATGCCCAAATTAGGCCCATGGTAACCTTTGATTTGGCCCACCATCCCATCTGAAAAGAGAGGGAGAATGATGAGGAGGTGGTTGAGGTGAAATCTTTTGACAGAGATCATCATTTCTAATTTAACGTAACCTTTTTTTGTTTCTGTTTTGTTGCTGATCTGCAAAAAAAGCCAAGTGAAATGAAATGATTCAGTTAAATGATGTAAATGAATCAAACATTTAAAATGTAAATACTGTCACTTGACAGATAGAAGTCAATGCCTAAGTCATCTGCGAGCAAATCAAGGTGAACGCAGGAGCAGCTCGAATAATGTATTCAGCATTAAGCTCCATTGTGTTTTTACAGTTTTTCTTGATTGCTTTGATGCAGCCGTCAACTGAAACTCCACATTTTCAAAACAGTTAACACACAGGCCTAAACAGAAGCGCTCATGTTCAAAATGACACATTTTGCTTGCAAAAGGCACATACCGTGTCAAAACATTTAAAATATGCAACAAAAGCTATTTTTACCCTCAAACAACACAACTTGCAAACAAGTATATGAACTCTTTTTATTAATCATTATACAATGGACAACATAATACAAAATACAGAATTCAGTGCACCATTGCTTGCCATTGTAGCCTATTGCCAGTGCCATTTTTTGTCTTTCTATTTGGGCTGTCAAATTTGCCTTTTTGCAAATAATTGGATCCAGAATAAGAAATGCTTTGATTAAATTTATATTGAATTCATAACATTTTTCAAACTGTGGCTGAAAACTGACAAAAATAAAAATATTGTAAATATTAGAGAAAACACATGGAAACCAATCTATTGGGAGTATAGGACATAACCACTATTGACCTTCTACATCCATGCTGGCACAGAACAACTCAGACCTTCCACCGTTTTTAATGTTTGCAGACTGATTGCTAATTGAAGATTTGTGTGAAGGAGTGTCAACTTCAGTGAATTCATACTGATCTTGGTAGTTTTTAATGGTTAGGAATAGATGGTTTCTGTTTGGTTACCATCACTAAAACAATGGAGTTTGGACTGCTTGAATGACATCCGTGTTAACTGTTTTGAAAAATGGTGGGAAAAATGTGTCAACCCAATGGGTTGCAAGACCTGTCTTCTACTCTGCTGGGATAGTAATAATGAAAATAAAGTGGATCCTAGTTTCTTTAACCAGGTCAAAGCAAACAAGAAAAACTGTAATAGGGTTGTTTATGTTTTAACTGTAATAAGTTCAGTATAAAATGTTTACAGTTTTTTTTGATTGCTTGGATGCAGTTGTCAACTGAAACTCCACATTTTCAAAACAGTTAACACACAGGCCTAAACTGCGGCACTCATGGTCAAAATGACACATTTTGCTTGCAAAAGCACATATCGTGTCAAAACATTTAACATATGCAACAAAAGCTAGTTTTACCTTCAAACAACACAACTTGCAAACAAGTATAAGAGCTCTTTCAATTAATCATTACACAATGGACAACAAAATACAAAATACAGAACTCAAAATGCGCCACCATTGCTTGCCATTGTAGCTTATAGCCAATGGCATTTGTTGTCTCTATTTGGGTTGTCAAATTTGACTTTTTGCAAAGAATTGGATCAAGAATAAGATGTGCTTTGATTGAATATATATTGAATTCATGACATTTTTCAAACTGTGGCTGAAAACTGAAATACTGTATATAAAAAAAACAGACAAAAGTAATAAAATACTGTAAATATTAGAGAAAACACATGTAAACTAATATACAGTCAAATCTATTGGGAGTATAGGACAGCCATATTGACCTCCTCCATCAATGCTGGCACAGAACAACACAGACCTTCCATCGTTTATATAAGGTTTGCAGAATGATGGCTAATTGAAGATTTGTGTGAAGGAGTGTCAAAACGGTGCTTTAGTGATTTCATACTGATGTTGGTAGTTTTTAATAGTTAGGAATAGATGGATTCTGTTTGGTTACCAAAACTAAAACAATGGAGTTTGGACTGCTTGAATGACATCTGTGTTAACTGTTTGGAAAAATGGTAGGGAAAATGTGTCAACCCAATGAGAAAGGGTTAACACATTTGCAAGACCTGTCCTCTGCTCTGCTGGGATAGTGATAATGAAAATGAAGAGGTACCTAGTTTCTTTAAGCAGGTCAAAGCAAACTAGAAAAACTGTAAAATGATAGTAGATTAGTTATTATGATTTAAAGCAACATTTTTAGGAAATTCCCACTGGCAATTTTATTGCAATATGGTTTGGTAGATATTTGGCACAGCCCTCAATCAAGTTTGGTTTATGGCCCTTTACAGGAAAAACTTTGGGCACCCCTGATCTAGAGTCATAGAACATGAAATAAATGGTTCTAGAAGACCTGTGATGCAAATGGAGATTTTTGATGCAATTTGATTGGTGAAATGTTTTCGAATACGGGTTTTCGTGGCATACATTACGAATGCTTCGGGAGATTGTTCTAAAATGAAAAAGCCAGTTATTGTTCCTTCAGAGTCATTTGCAGTAATTTTCCAGTGCACTTATATTTTACCCATACAATGGAATCTTCTGATAAACAAAGCTGTTTGTTTTCTAAATGCTCAAGAGAGAGAAAAAAAAGAATAGTGTATACTTCATAACTCAAAACAATGATATATGTAAGGTAACATTTCAAATAGTGGTTTACACATAAAAGTTCTCATTCACACACACACAGTCTATCTTTGCAGTTTTTCGCAGTGTGTAAATATTCTCGTTTAATCAGTGGACGCGTTTGTTGCACTATGAGAGTGTGACATAAGCACAGTGCTGTCCAAGTGTGTGCGTGTGTGTGTGTGTGTGTATGTCTTTTGCACTCAGAGTGTTGCAGTCTTTACCTTTTATAGTATTTTTATTTAAGAATGTGGACAAAAAAAGAGTACAAATGAAAAGAGTATGCTTACTGTATCACTGTCTTTCTTTTGAAATATTTACAGAGTATGACAGAAATAAATACATATGTTTTTGCATTTCGCTGTTGTTTGTCTATTCATTCAGGTCTTGCTTCTCTATTTATATGATTTAAACATAGTAGAACATATAATGTGTAATATTGTTGCAATTCAAAATAACTTTTTTTATTCACTTCATTCCTATGATGATAAAGACTTTTTATCAGCAATTACACCAACATTAGCTACCATGTCACCCTTCAGAAATGAACTGGTCTACTTTTAAACACAATTTTGTGACATTCTGACACTGAACAATTTCAAATAAATAAAGATAATGGATGTAATATCAATATCAACAACTGTCTTTCATATTAGTATAGACAAGTGTCCCATAACTAGACACAAACATGAGAATTAAAGATGAATCAGGCCTAAACACTATTTTAAAAATAATTTATAGCTATTTTCTGCTTGTATAGGGGTGGCACTGTTGCTCAGTGCTTAGCACTGTCGCCTCACAGCAAGAAGGTCACTGGTTTGAGTCCCGGCTGGGTCAGTTGGCATTTCTGTGTGGAGTTTGCATGTTCTCCCAGTGTTCGTGTGGGTTTCCTCAGGGTGCTCCGGTTTCCCCCACAGTCCAAAAACATGTGCATGAATTGAATAAACTAAATTGGCTGGTGTATGAGTGTGAATCAATGTTATGGGTGTTTCCCAGTACAGGGTTGCAGGAGGAAGGGCATCTGCTGCGTAAAACATATGCTGGAATAGTTGGTGGTTCATTCCGCTGTGGCTTAGTCTCTGATTTATCAAAGGAAAATGAATGAATGAATGAATGAATGAATGAATGAATGAATGAATGAATGAATGAATGACTACTTGTGTATCTGATAAAACTGCTCACTAACCTCGTCTTGGCAAGACTGATACATATTCTCCATCTGCATTCGTAATATAAAGCAGGTGTTGTCCCAAATCCACTTTGATGCTGCTGAATGATTGAACTTTCTGTTGGTACTTTGTTTAAATGCCTGAAGAGACAGATTTCAACAATCAAATGAATATATGATTGTCTGATTCATCAAAATATGTTATACTTCATTATATGAATAGCAATTTTATGCAATGAAATGGAACATTTATCAATACTTTATAAAAGTGGTTAGCAAGCTAGATAAATAGCCTGTTAGCTTAGCATAAGTAACAATAAGTAGTCAAATGATGGAAAATGTAATGGCGTATGCTACTCTCTCAGAAATATAGGTACACGAGCTGTAACTGGGATGGTACCTTTTCAAAAGGTACACATTTGTACTTAAAGGGTCCATATAGGTACCTCAAAACTATATATTAGTACCTACAAAATTTAAGAGGAACACTTTTGTAATATCTAGTACCTTTGATGTATTATTATGGACCTTTTAGGTACAAATTTGTACCTTTTAAAAAAAGTGCCAGTGACAGCGTGACAACTTTGCATACCTTTATTTCTGAAAGTGTAGGTTACTCAGTTTGGGTAATGTATTCCAGCCAGGCATGGGCAGTATTTATGATACATGTATTTTATAATTTGTATTTGGTGAAGTTTATTTATAAGCTAATTTCGAGAGGATCATGTGCTAATGACTGTTCTCAGCTGTTCCCGCATCAGCTCATGAATGATTCTCCAATCAGATGATTCCTAAATCACAATAAATAACCAGTTTTCTTATCTCAATATCTTCATCTTGAAGAAAAAAGTCTTCCAAACCAGTTGACATTTCTGTGTGGAGTTTGCTCGTTCTCCCTGTGCTCACGTGGGTTTTCCGGTTTCCTCCCACAGTCCAAAAAACACGCACCCTAAGTAAATTGAACACACCAAATTGATACCATAGCCAAGCTCTTAGCAAGTACACCTCTTCTCAGCCATCCTATATCTGTCACTAGCCAGAAATGAGCCGAGGGGAGTTCATCGAGATCTATCTGAGCTCAAACTCCCCACTCGCCCTGCAAACAGGAGGGAACCCAGGGCTCGAGGATCTCATAATCTCAGGGCTCTCTCCCGGGACAGCATGCCAAAAAAGCTGTATAATCAACCATCAGCTAAGTGTGAAACTTGAAATAGGGTTTATGGAAATGGGTTAATGGTTTATATCAAAATACTTTAGTTCCTTGCATTTTAGTATTTTTAAAATACTGTAAAATACTTTGTAAAAAGTCTGCATGTTAACATCATAAAATATGACCTTTAATAGTGGTGTTTTCTGTTATTTGCCAAGGCTTGAGATCAAACTGGAAAATTTAATTATATTAAAGAAGTTGATCAATATTTGGAGTGTGGGTGGAAATTATGCACCACATAAAGGAAAGTGCCAGGAAAATGGCAGATGTAGATTCTGGAGCAAGTCAAAATCATTCATTCATTCATTCTCTTTTCAGCTTTAGTCCTTTTATTCATTAGGGATCGTCACAGCGTAATGAACCACCAACGTATCCAGTATATGTTTTATGCAGTGCCCTTCCAGCTGCAACCCATCTCTGGGAAACATCTATACACACTCATTCACACACATACACTACAAACAATTTACCTTACCCAATGCACCTACAGTATATTAGTGCATGTATATGTACTGTAGGGAAACCGAAGCACGAGTAGAGCAGGAAATAAGATAAACAACATAAAAATAGTCCTTCAGTGACGATATCTACAATACTTCATTGCCTATTTCAAATGATCTAAATAATACTGCAGTCTACAGACTGGTCAAAAACTTCCAACTTATGTTTTATGGCAGCAAAAACAGATATCGTGTTTTTTTACAATGTGTTAAAGAATGCAATTGAGAAATTGCTTATGTCACCCTTTTAAACTATAAGATTCTTAAGAGATGGTGGCAATTTCACAACAGACAGAGAGCTATAGTACTACTGTATATTCCTACTCATTATCAGCATAATGTTTTTTTAAAGTGATTAAAGGGATCACCTTCAACACAAGACTTTTTGTTTATAATTTGTACAAAATGTATGCTAAAATCAAAGAGAAACACAAGTTACATTTTTATGAATATATTTGCTCATGTACAGTAGAGGCGAATGGGGTGCAGAGAAAGGATTGAATAGGCCTGTTGATAGGTTTGTGAAGAAAAGTATTTTGTAGTATTTTCAAAATACAAAATGCAGTATTTAATTTTGATAAATTTTGTGGCTGCAGCATTTTGTAGTTTATTTTGCTACACTTAAAACTTTTTTATTTTTATTTTAAAATACATTTCAATGTATTTTTGCCCACCCCTGATTCCAGCTATACATGTCCAACCTTAAATGACTTATTAGTTGACTTGACACTACCTAACGTACCTTAATGTAAGGTATTTATTTTGAAAAGAGCAAACTAATTTATTTGTTCACTTCAGTAAATTGTAGCATTCGACAAAGTGTTGCAAATACTGTAGAGGAGACCGGGTATAGTTGAAACACAGGGTGAGTTGTAACACTGTCAATTCCACGAATCAGGGATAAGATAAGGGGTCATGTAACATTTTCAGTTTACTCAGTTTTCGTTAACAACCACACATTAAGATTTTCCAGTCAGTCTTGCAATCTCTTCAGAGGCTACAGCAGAAAATCGAATTCTGAGGTAAGAAAGTAAAAATAAATAACAAGATAGTATTTTGTTTAGTATCTCTACCGTTGTAGATGTTATTTGAGTTATATCAGGTCAAACTGTAGTTCCTCTAGTAAAGAATGGTGCATCAATTTCCTGCTAATTTCAAAGCACCATGCTAATACAGCTAGCTAAACAATGGGTTACAGTGGCATGGTAGGTTGAAACACGTGTTTTGAAAGTATACAAACACTTACACACATGTACATATGAATGTGCACGTACAGACATGCACACACAAGCGCACATGTGCATGCACAAACACACACTATATGCACATACACTTCCAATATTGACATATATTATATTGCTGCAGTCATTTATTTACAATAAAACTGTTGTTGTGGCTTATTACTTGTAGTACCCTTAGTTTTTGTGCATTTTGTCTATCAGTAGTTGGTTGTAGGACCACTTTGTATTTGTTATCATCTCACAAAGTCTGTGATACAGTTTAAGTAGTTTAAATTGTTGACATTTGTAGTAGACAAATGTCGGTACTTTGCCTTAAAGTTTCAGACATGTAGCTAAAAAAAGGTCTCCCCTAACTAATATATACAGTTTAAGGTACTTTAGTTCTATGTTTCAAAAATAATGACTCCTGTTAACTTAATAAATCATTTACGTGTCGTTCATAGCTAATTTTCTGTAAACTGGTTTAAACACGTAAATATTTCAGGACGGCATTACCAAGTCCGAACACAAGATGGCGGCGCGCTTTACCACTCAGCATCCTCCAACATTAGCTCATACATATATCGTGTATGCTAAAAGTGTAGGTTCGTGCGTTCGGTCCTCTTCAGATATGACCACCAGGTGTAGATTACATGGAAAATCTCCTGTCAGCGATCACATACCAGCATGAACTTTACCAGCACACGCTTTTACTTCCCTCACGGAGCGACTGTTTCCACTGTGAGAGCAGAAAGTACCGCAGGGCAAGAGCCTGTTATTCACTTTATACGGGCATTCCTGCGCTTACACCTCCAGCAGGAAAACCTATTCATACATTCTTCCATATGTTACCTCTTTCTCCCCATTCTCTTCTCCCAGCATGCCTGTCTTCATCCCTTTCTTCTACTAAGCATCTACTCTTTCATTCATCACTCTTTTTTTAATTCAGCGCCCAAACCGCCACCCGAGTCCCCACGTGAGGGAGAGCTCAAGGAAACGTGAGAGACGTGAGAGTTTGTGTTAGTCATTACTTAGTTATAGTAAATAATTTCATAGTTTATTACTATGTAATTGTTTTCATATACAAAATTAATTATTTAATAAAATAGTCCAATATTTTAGTATTAATGAATCATATAATTTATTACTTAATACATTCATTGATTTATTCATTGATCAAATAATTTATTAAAATATTGCAATATACATAAAATATGTTGATATGAATAATTTTAAAATGTAATGAAATTCATATTATATGATAATATTTTATTATTTGAAATGATTAAGAATTATTATTTTAGATGGGTGACACAGTGGCTCAGTGGTTAGTACCATCGCATCACAGCAAGAAGGGTGCTGGTTCGAGTCACGGCTGGGTCAGTTGGCATTTCTGTGTTCAGTTTGCATGTTCTCCCCGTGTTGGCATGGGTTTCCTCCAGGTGCTCCAGTTTCCCCCACAGTCCACAGACATGTAGGTAAATTGAAAAAATTAAATTGGCCATAGTGTATGTGTATGAATGACTGTGTATGGATGTTTCCCAGTATTGGGTTGCAGCTGGAAGGACATCTAAAACATATTCTAGATAAGTTGGTGGTTCATTCTGCTGCAGCGACACCTGATGAATAAAGAGACTAAGGCGAAAACAAATTATGAATATATTTTTAGCATTATTATTTATTTTAATATATATTCATTATTATAATTTACAAAAATCATATATTTAAGTAATTATTTTAAATGTCTATACATCATTACTTACCAAAATTGCTTATTATTATTTATATATAATTAATACATTTGCTTTTCAACCATTTAAGTTGCTTTTACTTCCATTAATGTGTTACGATTATTTTACTGTATTTATTACTATATGTTTCAATGAACGATCTATTATATATTATACATTATTTCATTAAACATGTGCTGGTCTAATATATTTTCAGCACAAAAATGACAATTGGACAATCTAAGGATTTTATGGAAGAGAAATTGGGGTTCATGTTTTCATAAAATACTACAGGCAGACAGAAAAATTATCATTTTTATATAATAAAATGTGTACAAAATCAGTTAGCAAAAACCAAGAGACTTTTGGAAATCTATAGCTCAGTGCAGGAGAAACTTTATATATATATATTTTTTTTTTATATACATTTTTTGTACTTCAGGATTCAAAGCCCCTCCCGAGTCCCTATGAGATGGAGTTCATGGCAACTTGAGCTTTTTGTATTAAAATATATTAAAAGAACATATTTTGATATTTATTTTAAGTTATTTTAAAAAATAGTTTTACGTATTTATTTTGTATATTAATTTATAGCCTAATGATTTTGTGTTTCATTATTAATTTATAACAAATACAATGATTTTATAGTTCATTACTACGTAATTGTTTTCAAATAAAGAAAAGGTAAACAGCTATATAAATGACAATAATTATTTAATAAATGAGTCTAATATTTTTGTATTATTAAATCATTATATCATTTATTACTTAATAAATTCATTGCTTATTGCTTTATTCTTCAGGGGTCGCCACAGTGGAATGAAGCACCAAATTATCCAGTGTATGTTTTACACAGCGGATGCCCTTCCAGCTGCAACCCAGTACTGGGAAACATCCATACACACTCATACACTACGGCCAATTTAGTTTATTCAATTCACCTATAGCGCATGCTCTGGACTGCATGGGGGAAACCAGAGCAAAGGAAGGAAACCCACGCCAACACTGGGAGAACATGCAAACTCCACACAGAAATTCCAACCAGCGACCTTCTTGCTGTGAGGTGACAGTGCTAACCACTGAGTTTCTGTTAATTTAGTGAGGTGTTTTCTGTTGATTCAGTTAGGAATTGCATTAAGGGACATTGATCTCTGCTCTTTCGACTTTTGATGTTGAAAATTAAAGTTCAACTTTGCAGTTTAACAAATTGACTTTTATTGACATCTCAGTAAAAACAAATGTTTGTTTGTAATCAACAGAAGAAATAAACCCATAAAGGTTTAAAACAGTAAAGGGTAAGTAAATGATGACAGAATTTCTAATTTTGGGGTGAACTATCCCTGTGCTTGTGAAAAAAATGTGACTCTTGTAAAGTAAGTTTTTTGTTTTGTCTGGATGTAATTGTATTTACAGTATTATGAACACTGTAAAATTGATAAATTTTCACATTGCAAATTTTCCTTAATCCACAAAGTTTAACTTTTTGTTTCTGTGAAGATTTTTCACTTGCTTGTTTACAATGCTTATGTTTTGGTTACAGTTAAAGATTAATAAACACAAGCACGATTGCGTAGAAATTAGTCTGTACGATCCATTTAAAAGTCTATTGTATTCCATAATTTTAAAAATGTTATGAGGTAGTACAATATTGATATGTTACATTATATAGTGAAGACAGATTTGAAAAAATAAAACCAGTCAACTTTCACATAACCATTTCTATACCATCGAATTGCCATGCTTTATGTAATGTTTTGTATGAATAGTCTACTCCTACCTAAACCTTGCAATATACACAATGGCTTAAATGTAGTTGATTTCGATACAAATGCAAGTTTATTAGTCTCTAGGTTATGCAGATCACGCACACAAAACAATGGTTAGAGAAATAGGAAAAAGTTAAGTTTATGTGAAAATTTAATTTTGATTTATTTTCGAAAAATGAATTAAGTTCTACAAGGTCTAGTATTGTTTCATTTACATGATAAAACCATAAAAATTAATATGTACTTTGAAACTATATGTTTTATAAGATGGTTTTATAAGAAGGTTTAACAAAATGTATGACATCAACTCATTTCCCAGCGAGGGGTTGCAGCTGGAAGGGCATCCGCTGTGTAAAAATATGCTGGATAAGTTGGCGGTTATTCCGCTGTGGCGACCCCTGATTAATAAAGGGACTAAGCCGAAAAGAAAATGAATGAATGATTGACATCAACTCAGACAATATATGACTTCAAACTATTAAAAATGTCCATTAAAAGGTATTAGAGGAAAAATCAAGATCCAAAAATGCAATTCAGAAGCTTAAAAATACAGAAAACTGGTCATTTACAGATATTATTTTATAAAACAAAAACTGACAAGTGCATTAAACATAATGTTTTCTCCTGTAGTGAATTACTGTATTAATTAATAACTGCAGAAATGAATAATAACTCCAGTAGAAAACACTTACTTTGAAACAATGTTTTATAAAAAGGTTTTATAAGAAGGTTTTTCTAAATGTATGACATCAACTCAGACAATATATACTTTCAAACTATTAAAAATATCCATCAAAGTCACTTCTTGAAACTTTTCAACAATAAAAGGTATTAGAGGAAAGTTCAAGATCCAAAAATGCAATTCAAAAGCATGAAAAATACAGAAAACTGGTAATTTACACACATTATTTTGTAAAACCAAAATTGACAAGTGCATAAAAATAGTGTTTTCTCCTTTAGTGAATTACTGTATTAACAATTGCAGAAGTTGATATTCTAATATTAGAAACACTCTAAGAAGGTAAATAAGAAGATTTTATAATAAGTTTTTAATTTTATTTTATTTTTTAAATATGGCATCAACTCAGACAACATATCACTTAAAATA
Source organism: Danio rerio (assembly GCF_052040795.2). Classification (NCBI taxonomy): domain Eukaryota; kingdom Metazoa; phylum Chordata; class Actinopteri; order Cypriniformes; family Danionidae; genus Danio; species Danio rerio. The sequence goes on from NC_141035.1 coordinate 38,702,118, forward strand.
TTAAAAATGCACATTGATGCACCTTTTCAACATTAAAGGTTGAGGAAAGGTCAAGATCCAAAAATGCAATTCAAAAGCTTTAAAAAAATACTAAAAACTTACAGATATTATTTTGTTAAATTGCATAAAATAGCATTTTCTCCTGTAGTGCATTACTGTATTAATTCTTCATTGCAGAAATGAATACTAACTCTAATATTGGAAACACTCGTGTATATTTCGGAGGTCCTTTCCTCATCCAAATGTGAGATTTTTTTTTCTTTAAGTGAGCGAGTTCAGAGACAACGTGAGGCGAGAAAGACCGTTTCCCCCCCCCAAACTTCAATTCTACCCCTGAACCCAGTGACCCACCATACCCGCCCCACACACACACACACACACACTCACTAATCCAGGCATTTATCAGCCCAAATAGAGGCACAGATAATCATTCCACCCCCATGAGATCACCTCGCTACCACCCCGGAGTGTGTGTGCATGAGTGTGTGTGTGTGTGTGTGTGGATGCATTTGTGTGTTTGTCTTCCTCTTGAAGCTCAGACCCGCACAAAGGGCACAGGAAAAGACATGACATCTCTGAAAAACAGAGCTCCGGGCCTCCAGATGAGCCTCCGACTGCTGGAGAACAAAGACGCGCGAGAGATGAATTCACTTGCAGAGCACAGAGCAGAGCTGTATGAACACACTCTGTCTATCTGTGTGACCATGACGGCAGATGCTGAATTATTATTATTATTATTATTATTATTATTATTATTATTATTATTATTATTATTATTATTATTATTATTATTAACAATAATAATAGTAATAAATAAAACTTTATTTAAAAAAAGTTTATTTAAAAAATAATATGATAATAATAACAAAAAGCAAATAAAACAAATAATAATAATAATAATGCTAAAGATAATAAATAAATACAGCAAATATTATTATTATTATTATTGTTGTTGTTGTTGTTGTTATTAATATTAACAATCAATATAAACAACAACAACAATAATAACATCAATAATAATAATAACAAATAAAACAAAAATATTATTATATTGTTATTAATAATAATAATAATAATAAGCAAAAAATAAAACTAATTATATACAACAAAAATAATAATAATAACAAAAACATCAACAACATCAACAATAATAACAAAAACCAAAAAAATTGTTAAAAATAAAATAATAACAATAATAATAATAAAAGTGACTAAGCCGAAAAGAAAATGAATAAATGATTGAATAATAATAATAATGACAATAATAATAATCAACATAAGGGTGACGCGGTGGCGCAGTGGGTAGCACAATCGCCTCACAGCAAGTAGTTTGCTTTTCTGTGCTGTATGGAGTTTGCATGTTCTCCCTGTGTTCGGGTGGGTTTCCTCTGGGTGCTCCGGCTTTCCCCAGTCCAAAAAAAATGTGGTATAGGTAAATTGAGTATGCTAAAAGTGTCTGTAGTGTATGTGTGTGAATGGGTGTGTATGGAAGTCCTAACCTTTAAACATTATACAGTGATGTAAACGTCTTCAAAGTCCTTTAAACTTAACTTGTGCTAAACATGCCCTAAAACTGACCTCAAAATTAAACCATTTGTTGAAATGTAAAATCTATTCAAAACAGAGACACCACTTGATTTCCAAAACTCACAAGTGTCTTGAAAACATTTGATAAGTAATAAACCCCTTTCAGCCCCTCTGTCACTCAGCAGTCGGAAGCCTATAAAACACATCAACTCCAAACAAAAGTCAGGGAGTCGTCAAGAAGAGTCAAACCACTGAAGAGAGAAACACTAAAGATCACGCTCACACAAACAAGACTTCATTAACACTCACACCTCAACACAGACAGAGGAGCCACTGCCTGCCTACACACACACACACACACACACACTTAAACCCACATGCACACAATTACACACTCTCACTCACAACACAACACTATTACACACACACACACACACACACACTCTACCTCTACTCACTTCCCTACACATACACACACAGACAAACACACATACAATTCCCCACACACCCATGCACACACAATTGCCACACACCCACCCACTCTCTTACACACACATTCGTGCACACTCACACAATCACACCCCACCCTCTCTCTCTCTCTCTCTCACACACACACACACACACACACACACTCACTTATACAGCCACACGCACACACACACACACATTCTCACACAAACACACACACACACACACCCTGAATGGTCTGCTCTGCTTTGATCTGCTGGGCTGTCAGTGGCACTTGTCCCGGGTTATGGGTGGAAGTAATGACCACAGAGAGTTCACTGCAGGAAGGGCAGGCACACACAAACACACACACTGCCATCAGAGGGGTCATGCGGGACAATAAGGTCAGGCCTACCACACACACACACATGCACACACTTCCAGGAACATGAAACAGAGTCACTGTAAAAAAGAAAAGTGCTTCCAGATCCAAACACACACGAAACAAACAAACAAACAAACAAACAAACACTCACTCGCTTCCCTCATCATAGACAACTGCTCATTTTTAACATCAGCAAATTTTGACCAACAATGTAAAAAGGGAAAAGTTTAATGAATTAAACTTCTTGCACCTAAATAATGTTCCATTTTCAAAGTTTTCAGTCAAAAATTAACAGTATATATTATTTTAGTTGATGATTTGAAGTTGTTTTAAGCATTGTCATTTAATTTGAATTAATTTTGTTTTGGGCGGCACAGAGGCGCAATGGGTAGCACAATCACCTCACAGCAAGAAGGTCGCTGGTTTGAGCCCCGGCTGGGTCAGTTGGCATTTCTGTGTGGAGTTTGTATGTTCTCCCCGTGTTCGCTCCGGTTTCCCCCAAAAGTCCAAAAACATGTGCTATAGGTGAATTGGGGAGACATAATTGTCCATAGTGTGTACAGTATGTGTGTGAATGAATGTGTACGCATGTTTCTCAGTGATGGGTTGCAGCTGGAAGGGCATTCGCTGCGTAAAACATATATGCTGGATAAGTTGGCAGTTTATTCTGCTGTGGTGACCACAGAATAATAAAGGGACAAAGCCGGAAAAAATCAATGAATTAATGAGTTTTATTTTTTTTAGTGAAGGCAGATTATAAAGATAATTATAAATAAATAAATTGACTCCAGTAATATTGATGGTTTATAATGAAACTAAAATTTTGACCATTACTATGATAAAAAGAATTCCTATGATACACTCACTTTCATTTGTTTGATTTATACAGTAGATAGTCGAGGCCAAATTGATCAGCCCTCCTGTGAATTTTTGTTTTTGTTTGTTTCAAATATTTCATATAGTGATATTTAAGGGAGCAAAACAATTTTCACAGCATTTCCAATAATATTTTTTTCTTCTGGAGAAAGTTTTTGTTTTATTTTGGCTGAAATAAAATCTTTTTTTTTTTTTTAAGCTCAATATTATTAACCCTTCTAAGCAATATACAGTTGCAGTCAGAATTATTAGCCCCACTTTAATTTTTTTAAATATTTCCCAAATTATGTTTAACAGAGCAAGAAAATCCTAGGTCTGATTAATTTTTTTTCTTCTGGAGAAAGTCTTATTTGTTTTATTTTGGCTAGAATAAAAGCAGTTTTTCATTTTTTAAATCATTTTAAGGTCAATATTATTAGCCCCTTTAAGCTAGATTTTTTTTCGATAGACCACAGAACAAACCATTGTTATACAATAACTTGCCTAATTACCCTAACCTGCCTCATTAATTCATTAATTTTCTTTTCGGCTTAATACCTTTAACCTTTCGGCTTAACCTATTAGTGTCTAGAAAAATGTCTAGTAAAATATTATTTACTCTCATCTTGGCAAAGATAAAATAAATCAGTAATTAAAAATGAGTTATTAAAACTATTAATAAACAGGGGGGCTAATAATTCTGACTTCTGAATTCTGAATTTTACTAATGTATCAACTGTATATATACATTACCAGTCAAAAGTTTGGGGTTAGAAAATTATTCTGTTCATCAAGGCAGCATTCCTCAAAGATTTTGGTTTATGACAAGATAGCATCAGGCAGTTGCTGCAGATTTGTCGGCTGCACATCCATGATGTGAAACTCCCGTTCCATCACATCCCAAAGGTGCTCTATTGGACTGAGATCTGGTGACTGTGGAGGCCATTTGAGTACAGTGAACTCATTTTCATGTTAAAGAAGCCAGACTGAGATGATTCACATTTAAAACATGGCAGTTATCCTGCTGGAAGTAGCCATTAAAAGATGGGTACACTGTGGTCATAAAGGAATAGACATGGTCAGCAACAATACTCAGGTAGGCTGTGGCATTGACACAATGCTCAATTGTTACTATTGGACCCAAAGTGTGCCAAAAAATATCCCAAACACCATTACACCACCCCCAGCCTGAACCTGATACAAGGCAGGATGGATCTACATGTTGTTTCGTATTGTTGATGCCAAACTCAAACCCTGCCATCTGAATGTCACAGCTGAAATCGAGATTCATCAGACCAGGCAACGTTTTTCCAATTTTCTATTACCCAATTTTGGTGAGCCAGTGCGAATAATAGCCTCAGTTTCCTGTTCCTAGCTGACAGGAGTAGCACCTAGTGTGGTCTTCTGCTGCTCCCTCAAGGTCTGATGTGTTGTGTGTTCAGAGATGCTCTTCTTCAGACCTCAGTTGTAATGAATGGCTATTTGAGTTGCTGTTGCCTTTCTATCAGCTGGAACCAGTTTGGCCATTCTCCTCTGACCTTTGTCATCAACAAGGCATTTGCACCCGCAACTTCCATTCATTGGAGATTTTTTCACTTTTCAGACCATTCTCTGTAAACCCTAGAGATGGTTGTGCATGAAAACTTTATTAGATCGGCAGTTTCTGAAATACTCAGACCTTAAATCCCCTTTCTTCTCCATTCTGATGCTCGGTTTGAACTACAGCAGATCATCTTGACCATGTCTACATGACTAAATGCATAGAGTTGCTGCTTTGTAATTGGCTGATTAGAAATGTGTGTTAACGAGCAGTTGGACTGGTGTACCTAATAAAGTGGCCGACCAATAATGAGTGCGGTCATGTCCATATGTTGTGCAAGAAGTCAATATATTGGTTAATGTAACCAATATATTTGGTCACACACACACACACACACACACACACACACACACACACACACATATATATATATATATATATATATATATATATATATATATATATGTGTGTGTGTGTGTGTGTGTGTGTGTGTGTGTGTGTGTGTGTGTGAAACCGACCATCCAAATATGAACTTGTATGTCATATACTGTATGTAATTTGTATACATTTCCAAGTATCAGATGTCTCAATGAGACTAGAGTACAATTTATCCACAGAAAACACTTTCTCTGAGATGAAAATCTATGCATAACACACTGGCAGCTCTTATAAATCACTGCTCTCACAGTGAAACAACTGCAATATTACATTCAGATTCTCACTAGGGTCTCTAGGCCCCAATGCTTTCTTTCTGACCGTTACTGTTAAACACAAAGCATCTATTCTTTCTCCAAACATTCTCTCGTCAGCTCTCAGTTTTTCCCAAATCCCTCTCCAGAAACTAACATTTGTTCTTAAAGGCTGCGTGATTCATGCTCAGAATTACAGATACCAGAAAACACCGGCACACCTTCACAAACACACAAAACCCATGTGTTCTTTAATTTTCCACATGCACATGCACACGATGGATGCTGTACAGTGGTGTCCGTTACGTAAGAGCGTGTGTGTGTGTGTGTGTGTGTATGTAGGTCAGTTGTAGCCCGTCTCCACACGGCGTCAGACTGTGTAATGAGTCCTGCTGTTCTGTCTGTACTGGGCATTACATCATCCCAAGCTCAGTGGCCACACACAAACACACTCGCTCATGTCTCACACAGCCTGTAAACAGGACAGCACTTGTTGGTTTACCAGAAGAAGACTGACTCTTGCTGATTTGCAATACAACAATAACAGTGCTTTTCGTGATTTTCCCATGATGAAACAGGAACAGTTTTGACAAATACTTTACTTTCTTGACATTTAAATATGACACTGGCATACAATTTACAAATACAACACACATACAGTTAAAGTCAGAAGGTAACACTTTATAACTACACACTATAAATCATTTATTAAGCATTAGCAAATAGTGAACTCATTATTTGTTAAGCATTAACTCAACATTAATAAACATTACTAAGCAGTTTATAACTGCAGCTACAAATGCTCAATTCTTGACATAAGCACCTTTATAATGTGCTTAATGATTGTATTTTCATACTTAGTTAATGATTTATTTTTCATTACTAAATTAAACATCAAATTATTTACAAATCGTTTGTATTTAAGAGTAGTTGAGGGTTTTTAGGATCATTCAGAATGAGTTAGTAAATGATTAATAAAATATTAAAATCAACATTTTTAATTCTTATTATTCAGGCATATACTAATAGTTAACTAATATGTTAATAAATGCTTTATTAACTCAACTTCATGCAGTTTTGTGACCTAATCTAAAGTGAGGACTATTCATGCATTATAAATCCCTTATAAATGACAAATAAAGGCTCAGAATCAAATGAACGATAATCTGTGCAATCTTTCTAAAAAGTAAAATTACTGTAAAGTTTAAAAATTGCCAAAAAACAAGAGTGTCAAAATATGACACCCAACTGGATAAAACAACAACAATATAATAATTCCTGATAACGTCCGAGGCTCAGACACACTCTCCCATTTCAAAACTAGATTAAAGACCTATCTGTTTAGTAAAGCATACACTCAATGCATCACCTAGCGGGTTCCACACAGGCTTCTGCATCTTGCTTATATACACTATGAACAGCAGCTACGCTAATTATTCTCTTTATTCTCTATTTTCACCTGGGGATACTCATCCCGAGGTCCTCAGATTATGCGGAGTCACTGATTGGATCCAAGACCAGCGACGAAATGATCCCAAGGTTTCCATATCCGGGACCAGGCCATATCCTGAGCTGCTGCTGCGCTGATGGTCGTGGGGAGTGGAGAACATGTGTCTGATTCCAGCGACGCTCCAGGGACAGACGAGTCTTCGCTGAGGCCATCTTCCAGCCCACCGCGGTGACTGAAGCTCTGCACAAGACTTTTGGCCAGCGGAGAAATTAAATTGGTCGTGCCAAACTGAGTCTAGTTCTCTCAATGTTTTTTTTCTTCACTCCCATCAGGTGAAGTTTTTTTTCACTCTCCGCTGTCGCCACTGCCTCGCATGGTTCAGGATTGGTAGAGCTACGCATCGATGAATTTGCTCTTCAGTGTTTGAACTCTCAGTAATGATTAAATCACACTGAACTGAGCTAAACTGAACTAAACTGAACTTAAACACTAAAAACTGAACTACACTGTTCCAGTTACTATGACCATTTATGTGAAGCTGCTTTGACACAATCTACATGGTAAAAGCGCTATACAAATAAAGCTGAATTGAATTGAATTGAATTAAACAATAAAATAAGATTCAATGTTTAAACTCTATAGTGATTTTATTTTAGATAAGCTTGCAAAGATTTATTTTTCATTTGAAGTACAGTTTTATTTGTGTATCTTTAAATGAATAGGAATGAATAATGTCATTCTTCCTTTTTAAAATTTAACTGAGCCTTTATTTGTCATTTATAAGGGATTTATAAAGCATGAGTAGTCCTCACTTTAGATTAGGTCACAAAACTGCATGAAGTAGAGTTAATAAAGCATTTATTAACATATTTAGTAACCATTACTATATGCCTGAATAATAAGACATATAAACTTTGATTTTAATAGTTTATTAATCATTTACTAACTCATTCTGAATGATCCTAAAAACCCTCAACTACTCTTAAATACAAACGGTTTGTAAATAATGTGATACTTAATTTAGTAATGAAAAATAAATCATTAACTAAGTATGAAAATACAATCATTAAGCACATTATATAGGTGCTTATAAGTCAAGAATAGAGCATTTGTAGCTGCAGTTATAAACTGCTTACTAACGCTTATTAATATAGAGTTAATGCTTAACAGGTGAGTTCACTATTTGCTAATGCTTAATAAATGATTTATAGTGTGTAGTTATTATAAAGTGTTACCAACCCTCAAGCACTTTTATAAAATTGGAACAGATCTGTGTGTGTTGAGCATAGGTGTGGGACGATAACCGTTTTCAAGGTATACCGCGGTTTGGAAAAGTCAAGGTTTTGAAACCGCCAAATTATCTGTAATCCCGTTCCCAAGCCATGTTTAAGATTTTTTATTTATTTATTTATTTTTTTGACATTTTAATGTTTTGACGTAACATTTTGACGTGACATGTCATGGTAATGATTTGGCGCTCATGTTTGTGTTTTCATCCATTAATCTGATAGAGTCCTTTAATTACGGCTGGTTTGGTGAGTTTGCGTATGCATATGTATGTATGTGTGGGTACTTTGAAGAAAAACACATCAACATGAGTGTCAGATTGAGGGTCAGAGTTCAGAGGTCAAAGGTGACAGGCTACGGCAGGTCTTTGATTGCTGTTTCTATTTGAAGCACCATGTGAAAATGCAGAGGAAGCTCACACATCCACACACTCACTTCCAGACACATTCTTTTCCCATGCTCCCACTGAGGAAAAAAAATCACTTAATGCAGTTTCATTTAATTAGCGGCAGTCAAACTCTGTTTTTTTCTGTTTTTATCTTGTTTTTATTGGATATTTTGGATTACTGCGAATATGTTCAATTATGATTATTAAAACTTTGATTCTATATTATTATGATACTGACACTTTATAAATATGAAAAATATTTTTAATTTTTATTATTATTATTATTATTATGTTGTATAAATGATACAACAACAAATATAGGTATCTTGATAATATCTAAAAATAAAATGTAAAATAAGTTAATATAAACAACAATACGATGGCTCAGTGGTTAGCACTGTCGCCTCACAGCAAGGAGGTCGCTGGTTCAGTCGGCATTTCTGTTGGTGGTTCATTCCGCTGTGGCAACTTCTGATGATTAAAGGGACTAAGCCAATGGAAAATGAATAAATGAAGTATATATATATATATATATATATATATATATATATATATATATATATATATATATATATATATATATATATATATATATATATATATATATATATATATATAATTTAGCAATTTTAATAAGTTGAAAAAAAAATTATTTAGTAAAAAATGTAATAGAACTGGCATGACAAAACTGTCCTTAAACAGTAGTTTTGGATGCATCTATTTGTAGAGATTCAACTTAAACTAATGTTGTTTTATTAACAAAGTCACAGAAATTGTGATAGATGGGATACATTGTTTACAATGTTTAATTTACATGTATGGTCACCACAAACTGAGATGTCAAGGCTGTAATACAATTTGTTGCAAAAAGTTACCTGCTGTGCTCTTTTAGTGGTAAAGCCACTTATCAGTGAATGAATACCTTTTTCAATAATAAAAAAAGAAAGAAAAATCAAAAGGTAAGAAAAAATATGTATTTTTATCTATATTTAAAAAGATTTATAAATATTTGTATTCTCAAAATGAATAGTTTTTTTGAATATAAAATGAATATATAAAATGTATACACACACACACACACACATACACACACATACACACACACACACATACACATGTATGTATGTATAAAATGTTTGTATAAATACACACATGCATTCAAATATTTGATTTTTTTTATTTGTATTTAGATATATAATGTATATGTATTCCCTTATTTATCAGGAGTCACCTCAGTGGAATGAACCGCTAACTTAACCAGCATATGTTTTACATTAGCGACCTTTCAAAAAAAGTTTTTTTTTTATGTGTGGGTATCACGTTTACATATTAAAATATAAAATATGGAGGTTCATTCCGCTGTGGCAACCCCAGATGAATAAAGGGACAAGGCCAAAAAAAATAAAAAAATCAAAGAATGAATGAATATATAAAATACACACATCTTGTGTCAAAACAAACTTTTATTTTGGATGTGATTAATCATGATTAATCTTTGCCCAGCACTAATTTATATCTATACTATGAAGTCATATGCTTTTATAATCAAACATAAAAACATCTACTCTAATGTGTACAAACATAAATAAATAAACAAGACTTTGAACCACCATGTCTCCAATCAAAACAGCATTATGAATTTTGTTCAGACCTTCACGGGATAATTATAATTAAATTAGCACATACAGTATTTAAAGAAACAATGCATTGTTTGCATATTAAGAAATTACATTTTAAAGGGGACCTATTATGCAAAAATCACTTTTATAAGGTGTTTAAACAGGTGTGAGGCAACAGTCTGTGAATATAACCAGCCTCTAATGGTGAAAATTAATTAGTTAAATTTTTATAATCACACTTCATTAAAACAGTCTGCAGAAACTTTGTCAACTTTGATTGACATTCTTCCTTTACGTGTCATCAGAGAGCGGAAGCCCCACCCATTAGTGACCGTCTCTTCCTCATTAGCATAGACAGCCATAAATGAGAAGCAGCTGTCAAATATAAAGTTTTGAAGCTGCCATTATGCTGATGCACAGGCATTTATAGCTCCACCTTCTTTTGAAAAGATGGCTAGGAGCACAATCTCAATTGAATTTAAAGCGACAGTCACCAAAATGACCCAATTTGGATCAAAGCCTACCAGGGGGCAGTTTCAAAGAGTTATAAAACATTGCTTATGGAGTTTTTTTGAGCTGAAACTTCACATACATACTCTAGGGACATTAGAGAGTTATTTTACAACTTGTAAAAAGGGGCATAATAGGTCCCCTTTAAAAAAAAGTGCAACAACTCCTTATGCAACCAAGCAACTAATGTTGCCCTTATTCAACTTTTTATAACCCTATTTTTAGCATTGAAATAGATTTTAAACATTAAAAAGGCTGAAAAGATGCAGAAGTATACTCTGCTAATAAGTCATAACACCAAACGACAGTGTTTACTGACAATATTTCTGCTTGAGTAAAGCCACAGTGAAATCACTGTGTTCTAGTCATTTCCCTTGACGGCTTGCAGCAATGCTCCATGTATTAGTTCATTTATTGGAATCTGACAGTCTAGTAGTGTTTGTGTGTTTGTGTACGTGTGTGTATGTGTACGTGCTGGAGGAAGTGTCTCCACCAGGAATGTGTTAAAGGGTTAAAGAGCCGGACTGTGTTGTTGGCAATGGAGGTTGTCTGGGAAACTGGAGAGGAATGTTGAGACCTGCTGTCCCTGCTGGGGCCGCGCTTTAGACCAGCCGTCTGTGTGTGTATGTGTGTGTGTACGTTACTGAAGTGCGCCGGCCAGGGGTAACACATGCCTGGCGGTCGTCCTGGAAATCATCCCACCATCCCGGAGGACACACATCCAGCACACTGATATTGCGTTTACAGTGCATAATACAGTTGGAGAAAGAAAGCAAATTTAGTGTTTCCTTTTCAAGTGGTTTTCAATATACCTTTACTTCCCTATGAAGTAAAACATCTGCAGGATTATGATAAAGAACAGTCTGGAGATTTATATGTGGTTGTCAATGCTCGAGTCTATGATTTCTGCAAAATATATTCATAAATTTGATGGAATCAGTGGAAGCATGTGGAATTTAGTGAGTTGTGTACGATCTACATTGTTAAAATGAGCCATAAATTAGCAGTTTTTCGTATTTTGTGATTCAAGTTTTTATTTTTCCCTATCTATTTATGCTTTTGAATTGCATTATGGGAGCTTGATCTTTCTTCTAACAACTTTTAACCTTTAAAAGTTGGAAAAAGTGACTTTCATTAACATTTTTAAAAGTTTAAAGTGACATATTAGCCCCTTTCACACATAAGAGGTCATGTGTGAACAGGAGCTGCGTCCCAAATGGCACACTATACACTATGCACTTACACACTCAACAACATAGTACATGAATGTAATGTCATCCCAAATAAAACACTAATGTTTTTTTACCAAGCAGAAATTCCAACCATTTCCCTGATGACGTTTGACGGTCGCCAAATTGGTGAACTAAATGATCAAACTACCAAACAATACCTGCCATGAGTATAACTGCATTCCCTTATCGGGAGGCGGCACAATCACTCTCCTAGGAGAATTTTACCGTCACAATCCAAAATAAATAAAGTAATCCAACATGAGCTTCTGAAAAATCACCCCTTCTGTTACCTGAGCAAAGCTGCGGTCGTTGAGTGTATAAAGTGTCCAACATTAAATACTACATATTACCGGTTGAATAAGTGCATCATCCTAGTAACTAATGTGTACTTATAATTTTTGAGGTTTCAGTGTGAAAGCATAACTTAATATAGAACAACGTGACATAGAATAGTGCACAAGTTATTTCTAATACATTAGACTTTCTGACTTTTCCTACAGCAACATAACTTGACATCATTTTAAAAACAAACCAGTTCTCAAAGGCAGGCACGTGCACACATAGGGCTCAACCTGTGCAGTGCACATGCCCTTTTTAGTCTTGGATAGAAAGTGCCCTTCCAAAATGATCAAAAGTTCCCCCGCGACGCGGCACACCTTCGGTCCTGCCCTTCAGTAGGCGCGCGACAACACCGCTCTTGAGTACGCGCGCGATAACACCGCTCTTCAGTACGGGCGCATCCACTCTGCAGATCTGCACCAATCTCTCTATAGGTGTGATTAACTCTTTTATCTCCTCACAAAAACTATCTTCAGTAACAAAGTCGAAACAACAATAGGAAAATGAACTTGAGCTCATTCTCTTATGCCGAGTTCAGACTGCATGATTTTCAAACTAGTCGTGTCACAGATGTTTTCACACTGCATGACTATCTGGGCTAGCGTTTCGTCGCTGCTTTGTTTACACTGCAAGATGGATCGGCGACATGGACATTCACACTGCATGACTTTACTATAGGGAGAATCGCCGACAACTTCGTCCAAACTACGTCTCACAGCCAAAAACACGAAGTATATCTTTTGTTATTAACTACATAATGAGAAAGAAGCCTTTAATGGGGTAGAAAATGTACATATTTGCTCACCTGGGTTTAAAAGGAATTAGCCATTTTTCCTCAACGTTGATAATAAACTAATTTCTTTCTGTATGAAACGTCAAACAGACACAGTTGCTCCTGAGTCCTGTCAAACCTCCACTAGTTTTTCCTCCATTTCGTGGGTCCAAATAAACTGAAAAAGAGCGCTTTTAACTTCTCCACCAGCCTCCCGCTGGCCTGCAGCAGGTATACACACACGCACACGCAAGTGAAAGCTGCTCTCTCATTGGCTGTAGGCGATCGCTGATGTTATTTTCAGTCAAAACTCAATTCACACGGCATGATTTGAATCGCCGACAGCTCCAGATATTTAGCATGCCAAATATCTCACAGGCATCGGCGACTCACCGGCGATTCTCTCAGATCGCGTCTTTGATCGTTCATACTGTGTGATTGTCACTCACGTGCACGAGAAGCGATTTGCCTGTGATTTCAGGCATTTGTCGGCGATTTCTCAAAACCTGTCGGCGAGCCAAAATCGGGGCTAAAATCACACAGTCTGAACTAGGCATTAGAGGATTTGCCAAGACATTATAAATAAGATTCACTCAATTTCAATTTGTTTAAACCTCCCACTTTCGGTTCAAGTTTACCTTAGAATTTTTTTTAAAGATGCATCATAATGGGCGTGGAGCTCCGCGAGCAAAGGGCAGGAGTGGGCGTGACCAGCAGAGCAGAAGAGAAGGAGAGGAGCGAACAACTGTTGTCAGTTAGCTCACAAAATGAGACACAAACTGTGAGCAGACGCATGATTTTATCATTTACAAAGTTAAAATGAAAAGAAATAAACAGTAATTTATTGCCCTGCTACATTTGTAATTTGTATTTCATACACACAACCACAATTTATATAATAATAAAGATAATCATGTTCATATAAACACTATAAATGGGGACTTTTCCCTCAATCCCCGGGTCTGAATGCAGACTCAGTGCAGCAGGCCTCTTGCCCTGTCAATTTTAACCATTAGCCCTGCTGGTAATCAGGAGGATTTAGGTGAACACAGCAGCCCGATGTGTCTAAATGTAACGAACTCCACTGATAAAGGATAAAGTCCGCCATTCTCCACCATACTCGAACTGATCTCCCGACAAAAATGCTTGCTGCACACAAACAGCTTTGCTGTATCGGCCATAACAGGATCGCGGGGAAAAAACATGCAACAAGCCCCGTGGATCATGGAAGCAAACACATTTGACCCTTCATGAGCGGCTAAATACTGTGTACCTTGGGTCCGTGTCTCACAGCTTGGCACTGGTCTGTGTCTTGCCTTCGGGAAGCACGTGCAGTCATGAATATAAAGAATCAGGCTCTTCTCATAAGAAAACTCCGTTATGAATAATAATGAGAAACCGACGCGTAATCTTTGCACTTGCAGTTTTACGCTTCGTCACCCATTTTGATCCCGCCACAAAAATCATTTTAAACCCGGAAGAAGAAATTAGCTGACAAAAGCTCAAAATGATCCAGTTTTTTCCACAATTAAGGCTGACAGGTGCTAACATTGTCTTAAGTGATGCTCAACACACACAAATCTGTTAACATCTTAAAAAGAGTACTCGAGGGTTTCTTGCACCCTTTAAAGTGGTCCATTGCCTTCATTGGACAAAAGCAAAATTAGCAACATTTTCACCAACTATAAATCCCTTATGTTATAGATGTAAAGTAGAGAAAGCTAATCACACACACACGTTTTGGTCATGTATTAAAATTACCAAGTTCTAGCAAATATTATTTAATGTCTTTTTAAATGTTTTGCATGTATCAATTGACCCTTGCCCTGTTATAAGGATATTTGATTTGATTACAGATTCCAGTTTAGACAATATTACCAAAAGTATGATTTCTTTTTCAACATTAATTGCTAGACGACGTCTTATACTGCTTAAATGGAAGGACAAATTTCTTTTAACTTTTAATCATTGGATTAGGGACCTTATGTACCATCTTACAATGGATACGATTCGGAACTCCACCAAAGGTTGCAGTCAAAAATTTGATCTTATTTGGCAGTCAGAGCTAACTTATATAAAAAAATGGATGAAAACTTAATATTTTTAGTCTGACCGTTGTTTATTTGTTTCTCACATTTTTTTCCTTCGATCCATTTTATTTTATTTTATTTTAATTTCTATCTAAATTATTTTGGTTCTTTATTTTACATTTGCCAACCCTATTGTGACTTGTTGTGTGTGTATACATGTACAATAGATGAGTGGACATACAATGGAACTTTTATCTGCTTGTATTGTATGTATGTTTGTATGTATATATCATGACATGATGTAAAACAGATTAAAAATGGCTATAACATGTTGTATAGAAATGGTGCAGTGGGGCAGGGGGCTCTGTTGGAGCAAAAATAATTTGTCTCTGTTTTTCAAATACTTTTGAAATTGATGTTTTATTGACCAAAATGTTAATAAAAAGATCAGAAAAAAAGAATAGTGCACAAGTATGCAATTTGGAAAGAGAAGTTGTAAGATTACCGGTAGTTTGCCAGAATGCTGCTCTGTGCTATCGCAAAAGGAAAATTGCCGGAAGAATAGTGTAAAAACATCTTTGATCTGTTAAACATAATTTGGGAAATATTTAAAAAATAAAAGAAAATTTAATGGGGGGGACTTCAACTTCAACTTCAAACAATGAACTGCACCACTGTTCTTCAGCATTCAAATTTTAAACGGAAATTAATTCGGCACACATCACCACACATCTATATTGTGGCTTCACAGTGCATAAACACTCGTTGGAGTTCACTGTTGGAGAAAAAAAAGAAGTTATAGAGTTTCCTTTTCAAGAAGTTTTAAGTAAAGCTTTTACTTCCCCAGAAAGTTGAAACATCTGCTGTATTCTGTCGAAAGTTTTAAAGATTTATGTTTAGAGTCTATCATTTCTGCCTGAAGACATTCAGGAAAATAGAATGAGATGTGCAAAGATGAATGTCACAGGATTCTGTAAAATGTGGATGCATAAATCAAAAGTTATGGGTTATTGTCTGTGAATTTAAATTGCAAACAGACTTTTTAAATAACAAGTCAACTCTGACAGTATATTAGTATTGTTCTAAAGTACAATAATAACAATAATAATAAAGAAAGTGATAACAAATAATAATAATAATAATAATAATAATAATTAATAGCAGTACTATTATGATAAAGAATAATAATAATAAAGAATGCTAACAAATAATAATAATAAAAATATAATAATAATAATAATAACAATAATACTACATTAATTAACGTATTGATTTAATATATTATAAATGTATTATAATTTTTATTGTAATAATGATAATAGTGATAACAAAAACAACAACAATAAATAATAATTATTATAAAAAGCAGTAGTATTATGATAATAATAAAGATTAATAACAAATAATAATAATAATATAAATATGATAATGACAATAATAATAATTATAATAATAATAATAATAATACATTAATTAACATATTTATTTAATTTATTATAAATATATTATAATAATTATTATAGTAATAATAATAATAATAGTAATAACACCACCAACAACAATAATAATAATAATAATAATAATTATTATTCATATTATTAATAATAATAATATAAATATAATGGCTATGATCTTAATAATAATAACAATACAATATTATTATTAATATTAATAGCAGTAGAATTATGATAAAAATAAAAACAATGATAACAAATAATAACATTAATATTATCCATACAATAATAATAAAAATAATAACACATTAATGTATTGATTTAATTATTATAAATGTATAATAATTATAATTATTGTAGTAACAATAATAATAATAATTATTATTATTATAAATAATAATATAAATTTAATGGCTATGATGATAATAATAATAATAATAATAATAATAATAATACAATATTATTATTAATATTAATAGCAGTAGAATTATGATAAAAATAAAAACAATGATAACAAATAATAATAACATTAATATTATACATACAATAATAATAAAAATAATAACACATTAATGTACTGATTTAATTATTATAAATGTATGATAATTATAATCATTGTAGTAATATTAATAATTATTATTAATAGTATAATTATTATTATTATACATATTTAGTAATATATGTAATATAATATATTATAATAATTATTATTGAATTAATATTGAATTATTATAAATGTAATATAATTATTCTTATAGTAGTAATAATATTAATAATAACAATTATTTGAATTATTAATAATAATAATTATTATTGTAATGCATATATAGTAATATATGTAATAATAATAATTATTATTATTATTATTGTTGTTGCTGTTGTTGTTGTTGTTGTTATTAAATTTTTAAAATATTTTATATATTTCTCCCTCAATAGAAAATACTAAGAATCAATTACAAGACAAAATAAATTGTGGAAATCCGCAAAATTGCATTTAATATTTTTCAATTGAATTTAGAAAACATTTTATAAATGTGCACAAGAAATCAATTCCAGTTGTAAAACCAATTAATTATGCACTTACGTCAAAAGAAATTCAAATTCAGTTTATGACACAATATGGGGTAAATAATGCAGCTACAGTATATATGTATACACACTGTGTAGTTTTACATTTTACATCTTTGTTTCACATCTTTAACATGCTGTTAATCATTATTTTAATTGATTTTACCTAAAAAAATAAAATAAAAACATTAAATAAAGATTGTAGGATCATGTTTAATACTTTCTTTACTACTTTATTTTACTAGTCTTTCTACTAAAAATAGTTTAATGTTTTAATAGTAAGTACTTTTTTAAAGTTACAAGCAGTTTCAGCAGATATGTTTGTGTGTTATGTATAACAAAATGACACTTAAAGATTTCCGAATACATCAAGGATACTGTGACAGAGACAAAAGAAAAACCCTCAAATATATTTACAAATGGCCATAAATCATTCAGCCTGTTTCAGGTGGAGTGCATTACTCTGGCAACATTGTTGTTTGCTCTATTCTTTGCAGCAGCTCCTCCTTTCCCCGAGGGCTCCATTAAATGTTTCCCTGTTCTTTCTTGTTCTCATGATGCCTTCTTATCTGTCAGGGATTGAATTGTGAATTGCTGTATAGCGATGCACTGCATGAGGGAAATTTCTTGAGATTTAATAGTCTAATGAGCATTAAGCTTGATTACTGCTGAAGTCTTATGTACATGTGAAGACAAACAAGCTATTTATACAGTGGTGAACTTGGAAAGAATGTTTTTTTTTTATGCTCCACTTACAGAAAACTCTCAAAAGAAATCCTCTGAAGAAGAAGGTCATTCGAAGTCCACACAATCTGAACCAATTGTTTTGAAATGAGATGATCTAGCCTACAAAGGACAGATCTCGGCCACGTTTCAGAAGGGAAGTTAAGTGAAAACTCTGAGTATGTTAACCCTGAAATGAGAGAAACTCTGGGTTTTCCGTTTCAAAATGGCAGGTTTGTCAAACTTGAGAAGGCAGGGTAAGTCAAGCCTGTTTCTGAAAGAGAGGTAACTTTAACTCAGTCAGTTATCGTGGTAACTTACTCTGTGAACATAACCTGGTCAGGAGCAGGTTTTATTCTATAAACTCGGGAGTTTCTGTCGGTCTCCTCCTCTTTTTTTAAAGCCGAAGCGGTATTTCTTGCCTTAGCCTGACGCTTCCACCCACCTATTTTTATGTGCATTTTGGATATGCACAAAAAAAGAATTGATAGAAACACCAAGATACGCATAACTTTTGAAAATAGGCATAAAAAACATGTGCATAACCAAGTAGGATTACCTTTTTATTCAATAAGAAAAGATTCTCATAAACTACGATGGAAACACTTTTACCGAACAAATTCCAGTATGTGAATTAAAAAAGGATGAGATCATGTGATGATGAAAATGTGTGTGAACGGACAAACCAGCAGGCTGAGCACATCATAAAACATCTGAAATGTTGCTTTGGTCATTCTAAAATGCCTTACCGTTTTAGTATTTCTGTTATTATATTATTAACTACCTCCACAGCGTCTGGAGCGTGTCAAGAGTGTCTGTGCTCCGTGTCTGACACCTTCAAACGCCACCACATGTTTATTGCGTGTCAGCATTGTCCTCTGAGGTGAAAATCATCTATTAAATAAAAAAGATTGACGCAGCTTCTTCTACCGCAGTCAATTCTGTTTTTACTGTTGTTATTTGGCGCCAGTTGATCAGGAAGTGATGATTTTGTTCTCTTTGAATCGTTGGATGGAAATTCTGCTTTATTCGCATGTCTTTTATGCGATATTCCAGTTTTGCACATACATTTAATTAGCTTTTTTGGATGGAAACATAGCTACTGCCAACATTTCAGTCACACAAAGAACAAAGTCACGTACGAGAATAGCTTGTCTTTTTTTTAATGAATAATTAGCTTAAATTCATTGACCTTCGACAGGGATATGTACTGTAAAGATTAATGAGATTATCACTCATTCTAAAAACTATTTTTTAGTACTGCTTACATTCTAAATGCCATATCAACCTCTATCACTTGACCAACAATAAAGGCAGACACACACAAGTGCACCTTTAAATCTATTAAAACTCAACTTTAGAAATTTTATCTTAAACTGATCGACGTGTGTAAAAGTGAGAACCTTAAATTAAACATTTGCACTGAACATTAAGTTAGGGTATATGCATTCTTGTTTTGTCAGATTTGTTGTAGAAACTAAGCAGTAGCCTATTTTATGTAATTTAATGCAATTACATCTGAAATAAATTCAAAATTATAGCCAATTTCTCGCGTTTTCAAGTGAAAAGTCTACTAACGTCACACAATATTTTACTTGTTTTTTATACTTTAATATTTCAATACTTTAAATCCAAACTTATGCATTCACATTTGATTGGCTATTGTTTCTCACGCTAACTGTCTCTGTTTCAGTGACTACGTTTACATGGACACCAATAATTAGATTTTAATGCGATTAAGACAATATTCGGATTAAGAGTCGACCATGTAAACAGCGATTTTTGATTAATTGAATCAGATTAAGGTCATAATCAAACTAAAGATAAATCAAATTAAGACGTGTGGAGTATGCCGATTTTAGTTGCATTATTAAAGTGCATTACAGGCATGTAAACACCTTGTTCAAATTATTACCGTCAAGTAGGGCTATACGCCGCGTTTTGCAACAGGATAGTCCACACACACGCACGCGTGGCTGTTTGACACTCTTTGCACCTACTGAGTCAGTGCAGACCACAGACACCTGCCTCGTGAAATCCGGAGCTTTTTTTTTTTTCTTCCATTCGGCATGCGGTATGAACTTCCATCAAAATAACTCTTCCAGCAGTTCATAGTTGCATCCAATAACTTGTTCGTCACGGGGGACATACCCGAATGAAAGTGAAAGTGCCAAACCACAGTTAAAGTTGACAAATTAATAATGAAACAGCCGAAATGACGTGAAACTTCGGAGGAAATGTGGATATCGCGGTGACGGAGTGATCTTAATCTAAGTACGTGCTATAACATGTAAAACGCGATCATGAAAGAAACATTCAAAAAGCAACTCATGTAAACGCCTTAATAATATTATTGTCTTAATTAGATTAAGGCAAATAATTTGATTACTAATGTCCATGTAAATGTAGTCAGTGATGCAGTGATGTTGCTTTTTTTAAATTCATGGTCATATTTGCTGTAACTTTGCATTTGCACATTAAGTTCAGCTGGAGAAAAATCTCTTTTTTTTAGCTGTTACCATGGTCATGCGTAATATCTGAGCTCCATTGATAATGCCTTTTTATAGTCGATGTGTGCCCGCTTAACTCTGAGTTGGTCTACTCAAAGTTGATTGACCTAACTCAGATCAGCTATTCTGAAACCGAAAACTCTGAGTTGACTTACAGAGAGATTAAAAACATAAGCGTTCAAGTTTAAACTCAGAGTTGGTTGAACCTCCTTAATGAAACAGGCTCCTCATCATAGCAACCATAACCGCTATCATTAATGAGCGTTAATAAAATTAACGACTTTTAAGTGATCCTAAGGCAAAACAAAGTTTACAAACAGGGCTTGACATTAACAGCCGTCAACCCGCCAAATGCGGGTGGATTTCAGCTTTGGCGGGTTAGAAAGTCACTCCCACTAGCTGCTTTGGCTGGTTGAAAACAATTTTTAAATTGTGGTTTTCTCAAAAGCACTTTTTTTTTGTGTTGACTAAACTTGTTTTACTAAATAGGAAATAAGGAGATGAAAACGAATAGACTATAGATATCAGACTGTCATTATAACGGACCAGAACACAGAGCTAAATGTGTTATGACGTAAATGTACAGAAGAGACCGTTAATAATTATAAACTATTATAATATTTATTATATTAATAATAAATACTGAACTAATAATCAGTGAGGTGGTTTCACTTTTGAAATGCGGTATAAATTCCTCCCATTTTGTTTTTTTTAATTCTTTTGAACACATTCAGGTGCTGATACAACACGGGCACTGCATGTTCCTCCATGTCGCGTCAGTGAGTGGTCGTTCTTGAACGATTCGTTCATTTTGAACAAATCTTTTGTATGACTCATGGAGTAAATCATTCATTTTCGCATGCGCACATTTGTGCAAGTGGTGCTTGTGGGCTACCTTGAAATGGTCTGTTTCGCGCAGAATGCGCACGTGTGGCCTTAAACCATATCGATATGAACAATATTGGATAATCCCGCATCGTGTTGGGGAATTAAATCGATATATCCCCAGAACTCGATATACTGCCCAGCCCTAACTAGAAGAAAGCTTTTTTAACCATATATCGATCGATGATTGGCTCCTGTACTAGAAGGCGGGATTTATTCACCATATAACGATCAATGATTGGCTCCTGAACTAATAGGTAGGGCTTTATTCACCACATATACAGTTACACTTGTGCCCATTCAAAAAGATACGAGTGACATGTCCTGTGTATTCCATAGTCGATATACCAGTGAATGTTATTGTATACATCACAAAACTAATCTATATATTTGTTCCCTGCATTACAACTATATATAGACCAATGATCTCCTGAAGGTAAAGCTATCCAGCGCGCGGAACTAAATCTTGCTCAGGAGTTTTGCAAGGGTGTGATATATAAAAGCAGAGCTTCTGCTGGCCTGGCTTACCCATCAGTGACTCAAATTACCCTCATGCTGTTTGACCACAGCTGTCAATCAAACACACCCACACACAGACACACTCACTCTCACACACATTCATGCTGCTTTTGGTTGATTATGAGGACTCTCCAGAGCTGTAACATGTCCTTATAATACCTTGATTACAGTATATCCATGGCATTATACAAAATGTCCTCATAAATCAAACAAACCAGTGCACACTCTCACACTCTCTCTCTCACACACACACTCTCACACTCTCTCACACACCCTTTGACATGCACACTCTCTCTAACACAGTCAACGACATGCACACACACACATACACATATATTCTCTCTCTCCCGTTCACACACTCACAACCGCACACTCACACCCACCCACTGAGATGAGCATGCACACACTCACATGCACCCTCACACATACTGTCTCTTTCACACACAGACTCTCACACATGCATTCTTACGCACATGCACACATACATACACACACAGTCACACACACACACACACACACACACACACACACACACTCACACAAACACATACTCTCTCTTTCTTTTTCACACACACACACACACACACACACGCATACCCACCTAACAAACCAATGAGGACACATGACTCAACACCCTACCTTTGGGGACTACCCTTTCTGAAGGGTCTAGAGACAAAAGAAAGACATGACTGCACTACTAAAAATGTGCTTATTATGAATATCAGTTGATATTTGCAAAAAAATACTTCTATAAAGACCTGACAAATTACCTTCAAAATGAGGACAGTATTTTATAACTCACCTTTGGGGACATGTACACAAACTCCGGTATAGTCACACTTTGAGGACCGCAGTTATACACAAACTCAGGTTAAAGTATACTTTCAGGACTCGGTTATCTGAATATTTCTAATATAATATTATTAATAATTATAATAATGTTAGTGCAGAGAGACATATGATAAAGTAAATAAGATCACTGAAAATAGACAATTACATTTTTTCCTTCACAAATAACTCAATCTGGTGTCAGAAGGTCATTTGGTGTCAAGTATTGTTCATGAAATGACATATTTCTCTCATAAATAGTATGTGACAGACAGCATGTTAGCAGAATAATACATACAAACTAATTTTAAAAAACAGTAAGGGAGAAGTAAATGGATGACCTTACAGTGAGTTTATGAAGCTCAATGGACACATTAATATCCAATGATATGAGAAGTGATGAAACTCTACTGATAAGTCATATGATGGTTAATATAGTACATCTAAAATCCATTCACACTAAAACCCATACTGTATAAAACAAGGGTTGTGAAGTTCAAATCCATATACACTACCTACTTACATGCGCCATAAGACACGTTTCTCAGTGAAAACAATTACTGGGAAAGTCTTTATACAAATGATCAGTTGAAAGAGGAGTGTCTATAATTAATTTAGTTTAGACTACAGTGGAAATACACACATTTAAGGACTCTGTTGATACACACACACACACTGCTTTAGCTACACTTTGGGGACTCAGTTGATACACACATACCTTTGGGGACTCAGTTGATACACACACACCTTTGGGGACCTTGGTGATACACACACACTGCTTTAGCTACACTTTGAGGACTCTGGTGATACACACACACCTTTGGGGACTCTGTTGATACACACACACCTTTGGGGACCTTGGTGATACACACACACTGCTTTAGCTACACTTTGAGGACTCTGGTGATACACACATACCTTTGGGGACTCTGTTGATACACACACACCTTTGGGGACCTTGGTGATACACACACTGCTTTAGCTACACTTTGAGGACTCTGGTGATACACACATACATTTGGGGACCTTGGTGATACACACACTGCTTTAGCTACACTTTGAGGACTCGGGTAATACACACATACACCTTTGGGGACCTTGGTGATACACACACACTGCTTTAGCTACACTTTGAGGACTCTGGTGATACACACACACACACCTTTGGGGACACTGGTGATACACACACACTGCTTTAGCTACACTTTGAGGACTCGGGTAAT
Source organism: Danio rerio (assembly GCF_052040795.2). Classification (NCBI taxonomy): domain Eukaryota; kingdom Metazoa; phylum Chordata; class Actinopteri; order Cypriniformes; family Danionidae; genus Danio; species Danio rerio. The sequence goes on from NC_141035.1 coordinate 38,726,398, forward strand.
ACACACACACACCTTTGGGGACACTGGTGATACACACACACTGCTTTAGCTACACTTTGAGGACTCGGGTAATACACACACACACCTTTGGGGACACTGGTGATACACACACACTGCTTTAGCTACACTTTGAGGACTCTGGTGATACACACACACACACCTTTGGGGACACTGGTGACATACACACACACCTTTGGGGACACTGGTGATACACACACACTGCTTTAGCTACACTTTGAGGACTCTGGTGATACACACATACATTTGGGGACCTTGGTGATACACACACTGCTTTAGCTACACTTTGAGGACTCGGGTAATACACACATACACCTTTGGGGACCTTGGTGATACACACACACTGCTTTAGCTACACTTTGAGGACTCTGGTGATACACACACACACACCTTTGGGGACACTGGTGATACACACACACTGCTTTAGCTACACTTTGAGGACTCTGGTGATACACACACACACACCTTTGGGGACACTGGTGATACACACACACTGCTTTAGCTACACTTTGAGGACTCGGGTAATACACACACACACCTTTGGGGACACTGGTGATACACACACACTGCTTTAGCTACACTTTGAGGACTCGGGTAATACACACACACACCTTTGGGGACACTGGTGATACACACACACTGCTTTAGCTACACTTTGAGGACTCTGGTGATACACACACACACACCTTTGGGGACACTGGTGACATACACACACACCTTTGGGGACACTGGTGATACACACACACTGCTTTAGCTACACTTTGAGGACTCTGGTGATACACACACACACCTTTGGGGACACCTACAATGATAAACACATAAGAAACAAAGATGCATTAATGTCCTGTTTAGATGAGAGAAGGACCCCCGCGGATGACTATTTCTCTGTGATAGAGTTTTATTTGTCCATGTTTTGTTCAGTTGAGTGCGGCAGGTCTGATCATAGTCACATAAGTGATAATCAACAAGCTTACATTTGTATTTGCTAAAATCTAACACAATGTTGTGCTTGGAATAATTCTGTTTATTGTTTTCTGAGTTTCATTGTAGATACAGTGTTGCCGACTCGTTGCAGCCATGGCTCTAATTGTATTAGACTTTTGACTAGACCTACAGACAAAACTATTGACTGAGCTCAGTAAAATGTTCTTTGATTATTTATTAATAATCTGTTTAATAACTAAAGCCAAAACAAATGGTAAAATAGTAGTTGTAAATTTATGTAATATGGTTTAAACAATTAAATAAAACATTTTAAATATATAAATATAATATATTTAAAAATAAATAGGTCATGTTTTGAATAACACCCATGTCCATGTTTATCATTCCATCGAATTAAACACAAATAAAACAAACATATTTATTTCAGGTTATATACAGAACTTCTTAAGTTGAATTTAATACCTTTTACTACCTTTTTTAATGCCTTCAAAAAAAATGTAATACCAGCACGACTTAGAGCTGCAACTGTAGTGGCGTAAATTAAATCTTTCTAAATGCAATAACATATTGCAGATAACATATACATTTAAGTAAAGCAGAGGGATTAATCTAGATGTCACAATGGGCCTTTGTTTATAGTTTTTAATCAATGTTATGCATGTCATTAATATCAATAGCCGCTCTTCTAAGAACAGTTCAGTACGGTTATGGTTGTTTCTCCACTGAGCCTGGATCAGTGCGGCACAATTACAAACTGTTCTCAGCACGGTTAGACAATCGTGCTGAATCAATGATGACAATAATACTAACAAAGAATTACATTTGTCATTATCATGCTGCCTTGAATGTGGGTTATCTGCTATATAAAGTCCTACTGTTACTTCATGAAGAATAAATGTATAGTTTACATCAAACAAAAATATGTTTTTTTATATGCGAGTTAATTTAATGAATAATATTTCTACTACAAAACAAACAAAAGATTATAATAAATCATTCAATTCAAGGCTAAAAGCTGCAAACAGTCATCAGTAATTAAATAGAAAAAGAATATACATCTCAAAAAAAAGTCTCACTTCTGCCACTCTTTGCAAGTATTGATTTTGGTTTGTGTCATTGTAAATGCTCACACTAGTTATGAGCTGATTTACATTTTTCTGTGTTTGTGGAATAAAGCAGGCGAGTCAGCCGACCCAATAAATGAGCAGGCAGAGCAGGATTCTTGCGATGACCAACAGCGCAATGTGGTTCTTTGTTATGAGCTGCAGTTTCAGTGTAAACTTAGAAGGCCTGCTTCTTTGGCGATGATGTGTACAGTATTAGATTTTACATTTAGCGGACATTTGTGCTGAACACGCAGTGAATGCAACGCATCCAGATACGGCCACCTTCTCCGAAAACACTCGATCTCGGTTGGTGGATCAACATTCACCACATGATAGTGGTCATCTGTGCCATTATTTGTAACTTTAGGTGGGATTTGCAAACCTGTGTACTTTTCACTCTTCAGGCGTTTGCAATTCCTGCAGTCACAAAAGCTCCCTGTCACCTGACAGCGGAAAGCCTTAAGTGATTGACAGCTAATATGAACCATTTTAATGGCCGGGAAAAGCGATTCAGCACATCTTTAGAAAAAATCTAAGCAGGTCGCACTACAACCATTATATGCAGTCGCACACATGCTCCCAAATATATTATGAGGTTGCATAGCTTAATTTTTGGGCGCATATGCAACCAGAATAGTCACAATTTCGAGCCCTGGTGTGTTGACGTTGCGGCTTTGTTGCCAAGTTACCATACCACCTCACGATATCGCTACGGTCCTACTCTCAACATTTAAATAAATCCACGCAAATTTTAGAATAAAGGCCTGTACTCAACACAAACTGAAAATGTATCTAAAAATCTAAAAATTTATCTTGAGCTCGAAAATGTAATACCTCGTCAGATGACATTAACTACGTTTTAATACTTTTTAATGCCCTTAATTTTGACTAATTTCATTTACTACTTTTCACAACCCCCGCGGACACCCTGTATATTCTGGGTATTTGACAAATCAGTAAATATATGCACTAAAAACAAATTTAAAAAGTCCATAGGCTTCCTTTACCCGTAGGCAAAACTAAAATAGGCTATTAGTAACAAATATAAATAAAAGATGAAAAACTTTTTGTGAAAGCAAGAGATAATCTTGTGAGAGTGCTGTTATAAAAGGAGTCTCAGGTGACCAACAATTGTGCATTACTGCAACACCATTTATTCCAGAACATCTGAGCCACTTTCAGTTCTAAAGTTTTCATTTTTGGTTTTATTTTATTTTTTTAAGTCTATTTAAAGCTGCAGTAGGTGATCATCTTCAGAATCATGTGTTGTTGTGCTGGTCGAAAGTCTCTTCACAGTCCAAAAGTAAAGATTAAAGAAAATGATCTAAATGTGTTTATATGTATTTTTATATTCTGGGTAAGGCATAAAACTAAAACATGTTCATCCAATTAAATATTGTCGGGCTGACAATTCTCATAATTCTTATAAGTAGTTCAAACTGTCAGCAAATGTAGATTTGAACCACTGGGCATCTCTTCATGCAGATTCACCATTTGCATGTGGATGCGTGCATGTGCGCCGCGCGTTTATGTGCAGACGAGCAGTCACAGTTGCAAATCAAATGCTGAATAAAAACCTGTTAAACTCCTGAATCAATATTGGAGTGAGTTTTGCACGCTGGAAGAAGAATAATACCATGACTGAAGTATTTCTGTTAGGCAGGTCATGTTCTGTGTTAAACTCTTTTAGTCACACAGAGCTGATGTAGATTGTGTTGTTATGAATGGGTTATCTGCACAGAAGTGTTGTTCAGCCACTGAAATCTCCCCGTGAAAGATTGATGCGACTATTTTCAGTTTCATAAGGTCCTTTTACAGCATTGATAAAGTAGATTTATATTTAGTTTAACAACAAAACATCAGTAAATAGAGCTATTCAGCCTAGCCTACTTTACTGAGCTGAAGATGCTTTTGTATTTATATTGGGTCATTTCTGAACAATGACAGCCTGTGATGCGCTCTTTATATTGTTCACCACTACTCTGAATATTCATGTGAAATAGCATGCAAGTATGGTTTAGTAATAAGTGTAATTCCTGCACACCACCGGCCAAACACTAGCTACATTTATAAATGGTGAATGACATGATCTAGTGGGTTGTCCAGTGCCATCTTTACGATGAGCATTCGTGTTTTAGGAGGCGTGGCTTTGGATGGCAGGGAAGGGACTGTGTTTCAAAGATATTATGCCAACCGGTTAGTATTTTGGCAGATCACCTACTGCACCTATAACTTGTTTGTTAATTAAATCCTGTTTTGTTATTTAGCCTATTATTTTTAAGTAACAGTGAAGTTGCATATTAACTTGATATGCAAAGAATGGGAAATAAATTCTTTTTGACATGCTGATTTTGGTAAAAATTGTGAATATAGGTAATACTCGCCTTGCAATTTTAAAATCATTGTATTTTTTTTCCTTTGAGCAGGCAATTTTCAATTTAAATGATTGCTGCTGCAGTCTGAAAGTCTCGGTTAGGCAATGCTGACGGACACAGCTAAAGCTGGACAAATTACAGTTAATTGATTATTAATTCTGATAAGAATAACATCAACAACAAGATAATATTAATAATAAGTCTTTTATTTAAAAATGAATTTAACACATGTAATAGGTCTACATAAATGTGAAATGAGCCAAACATCATCTTTAAAATAGTCAGGCCTCAGCTCTCTGTGATATCTCTCCCTATCATCGATACACAACACTAGTGTCAATCGGCACAACCCTATCTTGTAGTAAACATAACTCCAAACTGCAATATGGTCATTTAAATGTCGTTCACGCATCGACGTTCAGGGGTTCGAATCGAGATCGCCATCTTTTTACGATTAACTATGCAGTCCAACTATCACTTGCCAGTAATTAACCAATCTTTTATAGTAAAATCTGTATGTGTACTATTGGTCATACTGTATGAATTAACTCCAGAATATCTGGCATGTGAAAATACATAATTGAGCTATCCTTTCATCTTTAAATAAATTGCTTTAAGACACAATTGTATGATGTTATATAGTTAGAACAAGATTACATTTTAAATAAACCTGCCAAAGGGTCTGTCTTACCTTGTTCTGGTTACTCTGCCCTGTTCACTTAGCAGCAAATATCACTAGATAGGCTACCTGGTGCCTGAATGAAAGGGTTACCGTCTTATTCCCTGATCTTCTTGCTTTGTCTGACTGTTGTGGCTCAGTTTGTTTGTGAGGATCACTCATCTTCACGTTGTCCAAAGCAGGTGAGGAGACGGAACATTATGGGACTGGATGTCAGAAAAAAAACAGAGAATATCGAAATACACAAGAACAAGTATATTCTTCTTTTTCTATATTCAGGGTTTCTGCAGATATCATAATGTCAAATTTAAGACTTATTAAGACCTTTTTAAGACCATTAAGTATTAAATTTAGGATCTATATCGCAATATCAAAAACACGCATACACATAAAGAGATCAGAAGAAGAAGAAACCGACAGTAAAATCTGACAAATAAACAGAGAAGTAAAAAGCTTCTGGAACTAGGTCATATCATTAATATCATTCAGGATAATCGTTTTTAATTATTTTATAATTAATTATAAAGATTTTTATAACCATTCAAGATTTTTTAAATACATTTTTTATCTAAATGATGCATCACATGCTTTTCTTCATATCTCAGACAGTTCTACCCATTAAAGTTAAATATTAATGGCAACAGATCTTGGGTTGCTCTACAATTATATTTTTTATTAAGGCAGAAATAAAAACAGAAAACAAGTACACTCACTAAAAATATTGAGGTTTTTTATTTTTTATTTTGCCCACTCAACAATTCACACATCACTTTCTGGCTAGTTTAGTTATTACCAATAAAGCCTAGAAATTGGGCATCAATATACTGTAAACTGATACATATATTCATACATTCCTTTCCAGTTGAAGTCAGAATTATTAGCCCCCCTGTTTATTTTTCCCCAATTCCCGTTTAATGGAGAGCAGATTTTTTTTTCAACACATTTCAAACATAATAGTTTTAATAACTCATCTCTAATAACAGGTTTATTTTCTGTTTGCCATGATGACAGTAAATAATATTTGACTAGATATTTTTGAAGACACTTCTATACACCTTAAAGTGACATTTAAAAGCCTAATTAGGTTAATTAGGTGAACTTGGCAGGTTAGGGTAATTAGGCAAAATTTTGTTACTTAATTTTAGTTTGTAACTTGTAAATTGTTTTAAATTCGAAATTGTAATATAGGTCTATACATTAGTGTAAAACCTATGCATGATGGAAAAACATTCTGTAATATTAAAACCAACTGGGTCTACACTTTTGCATGGACTCTTTTTTTAAACAAACTTATCCCTCAGGTTTTTCCAAACTTTTACAAAAACTGTCGTCCTTTCCCACTGCTGTTGCAATTTCTAGCCAAAAAGTATTGGTCATCTGGTTCTACTTCTCCCTATGATCACGCATGGACTGATCATAAAGAAGATGTGTGTATAGGGCTGGATGATATGACAAAAATTTATATCACGATATACTTCTTAATTTCGGGCGATATGATATAATTCCGATATCGATATGGACAATATTAAAAAGACATAAAAAAACTGCCAAGAACGCACACAATAGATGTCTGTACCTACAAATATCTGCAAACTGAATTTGCAAAGTCTATAATACCTCCAGGCTCTTATAACTTTTCTTTTAATAAAAAGGTTTAAAAAAATTTTACTTGTTAACTTTTTCAAATGTTCACTCTCTTTTTTGTATTTAGCCTTTACAAACAGACATATATATATATATATTAGGGATGTAACGGTATCAGAATTTCACGGTACGGTAATACCTCGGTATCAATGTACGGTATTTATTGAATCATTTACAGGAAAAACAAAACTTATGAAAATACTTCAAAAAAGTGCCAAAAGTGTCAATGACATACAAATTAGCCATCTATCTGTAAACTTTGAAACAGGAACTTCAATTTTAATAACAAAAAAAATATTAAACCATGTAAAAAAAATAAAGTTTTTAATTTAGTATTGTTGAAAACTCATCACATTCAACATTTAATCACTCACTCACTTAGATAGAGATGGGTTTAAAGGAAAATTATCATATAAATATAATCTGATAAAAGCTGGTATCTCTGGGCATTTACAATGTCCCCTGCAACAGAAAAAAAAAACCCTCTCATTTGGGACTGAGGTTTCTGGGACAAGAGAGATATGACTTATATGACTTATTTCTCGAGCGCCGAAAACGGAGCGTTTCGAAAACGCTGGAGATGCCGTTTTCATTCTAAAACGCTGCTGCTCCGTCTCAGTGTGGATGGGGAAAGACGGAGACATCTGAAAACGGAGGCGGGGCTGCAAACGTTCGCATATCTGATTGGGGCTTTTCCTCAATATTAAGTAGCCCACACACAGTTCAGTCTCGCATCATCTTCTTGTAAGTTAAGACTTCGCAAGTTTGATCAAGGCTGCAGTCTCCCCCTTCTCAGTTTGATATGGAAAACATACCGAGGACACGGGTAAATCTTCAAAGGGAACAGTGTACTTTATAACTTCATTCACATCACCTTGGCTACGTTTCACTTTCTCAACAATAAAATGTAAACATGATTTAAGGAACTGCCTATTTCCTTTTTAATATTAGAAAACTTAACAGACAGCAATGTTGAGGCGTCGTGCTGCATATATGAGCGTCATCTTCACTGTGTGGATATTTATAACAAAACGGAGCCTATAACAACTACCTCCTTTCAATTTCAGTGAAAATACCAAACGCACCCTCTCTTTTGCTGAATATCTGTTTTAATAATCGACAATTATAAAAGTATAACATACAATAAGTTTATACATTGTAGGAAATAAAGGCAAGCGATCAGTCAATGTACCTGGATTAATCATTAACTTATCTTTGCGCTTAACCAAAACATGTTACCCGTGAACAAGTAACTTAATAGATTCCAATGATCAAAGTCAGGGAATTGGCCTATGTCGTTAGATAAAGACAACAACATGAATGAAATATCACGTTTAGCAAATATAGTGAGATTAGATCCAGCGGGAGATGCGTGATGAGCAGTCCGACAAGCAGAGCTCTCATCTGGGTAGAAATGCTGGAGCGCTTGACCGAGAGTGTCTGTGGTCACGTGATGTGCGTTTTCAGCGTTTTGGTGTGGACGGAGAGCAGTTCAGAAACGCTGGGTAAAACGCGAGTGTGGACGCGGATCGTTTTCATTCTACAACGCCGTTTTAAAACTAAAACGCACTAGTGTAAACGGGGCCTTAGAGTTTTACAGCTCTTTTTGATCCCCGCTTCTAGCAGCACACTCCATTTCCGCATTACTGGATCTGTAGCGACAACAGACCGCAAGGGATGATGGGAATTGTAGTTTTCGCTACCTCCCGTTCGCTTCATTCGCCTGAGCAAATTTTCTCAGAAGACCTATAGTTTTACCGAGTCATGCGACTTCGGTAATATCGAAAAAAATTAATATTGCGGTATGACGGTATTTACAATACCGTTACATCCCTAATATATATATATACACACACACACACACACACACACAGGGCTTTACATTAACACCCGGCAACACGCCAAATTCAGGTAGATTTCAGCTTTGTCGTGTTAGACAGTCACTCCCACAAGCCACTTTGCCTGGTTGAAAATAATTTTTTTTCAATTTTGTAGTTTTCCTAAAAGCAGGGTTCGACAATATAAGGATGACCCAATATGCGTGCAAATGTGATCTTAGAATCGAGAAGTAAAATAATTGTGATCACGTGAGCAGAAGAAAGCAAGTGAATACCAAATGAGAGGATGATCATTAGCCACGACAGATAACTGTAAATATTTTTGAAACATGACAATAGTTATTTTTTTAAAAGTCAATTGCTTTTCTTTCTTTTTTAAGAAATGTTTTATTAAATAAAAAGTATAGTATACAGCTATATTTTGCTTGTTTTGACACATTAAACATTTGTGTCTAAGAAATAATTATTGTTTTGTATGGTTATAGAGATAAATTTGGTAAACCGTTAATTTTGAGCTCTAAAAAAAGTCATGCTAGTCGTGCAAACACTATGAAACCATGACTCCTTTGCTCATGCTCATTGAGCAACCTCATACTCGACACACAAAAAGTGAAATGATTGAGAACACATGGACATAACACAAAATTTAAATCAAGTAATTTTAGCATGTCAACGTCAAACTTATGCATATAAAATATATTTTTCCAACAACAAAATTGTGGATAGTGAAAATGCAGAGTGGCTAGTAAAGTTGGAAATCTACTAGCCACAGTGGCTGGTGATCAAAAAAGTTAATGTCAAGCCCTGTGCAAATATATATATATATATATATATATATATATATATATATATATATATATATATATATATATATATATATATATATATATATATATATATAGCTTGTTCATTCACATCTGTATTCAGGACACACTTCAGGGCAAACTTTCTGCGACGTAGCTAACCAACTGCTGTGCTAAGCGATGGCAGCGTGTCTGTGATGTCACATGCGTGATGACGTACATCATGCTCTTTCTGATGGCTGAGCACTGACCGTCACTCAGTGACAAATGATGCAATCTAGGGATGTAACGGTATTGTAAATACCGTCATACCGCAATATAAATTTTTTCCGATATTAGCGTAGTCGCATGACTCGATAAAACTATAGGTCTTCTGAGAAAATTTGCTCAGGCGAATGAAGCGAACGGGAGGTAGTGGAAACTACAATTCCCATCAGCCCTGGGGTTGCCAACATTCTTTGCGGTCTGTTGTCGCTACAGATCCAGTAATGCGGAAATGAAGTGTGCTGCTAGAAGCGAGGATGAAAAAGACCTGGAAATGATCGAACATAAAGCGGGTGTTGTCGCCGCGCGCGTACTGAATAGCGGTGTTGTCGCGCGCGTACTGAATAGCGGTGTTGTCGCGCGTGTTCTGATCAGCTGTGTTGTCGCGCGCGTACTGTAAAGCGGGGAGGGGGGGTTGAGCGCGCATACTCAAGAGCGGTGTTGTCGCGCGCCTACTGAAGAGCGGCACGGAGGGTGTGTCGCGTCGCGGGGGCACTTTTGATCATTTTGGAAGGGCACTTTCTATCCAAGACTAAAAAGGGCATGTGCACTGCACAGGTTGAGCCCTATGTGTGCACGTGCCTGCAAGTTTGGGAATACGACTTATAGTATGGGGACTGCATGGGGACTGCAGAACACAGCACACTGTTCAGATTGATGCAGACATTGACTTGTACCGCAAAGAGACCTCTATCTCACTCATGGTTTGTCCTCTCAAGTGGGGGAAAGACAATGCACAACGTTACCCACTGCTGTCAACCTGGGCCAAGTCATATCTCTGTCCCAGAAACCTCAGTCCAAAATGAGAGGGTTTTTTTCTGTTGCAGGGGACATTGTAAATACCCAGAGATACCAGCTTTTACCAGATTATAGTTATAAGATAATTTTCCTTAAAACCCATCTCTATCTAAGTGAGTGAGTGAGTGATTAAATGTTGAATGTGATGAGTTTTCAACAATACTAAATTGAAACTTTATTTTTTTACATGGTTTAATATTTTTTTTGTTATTAAAATTGAAGTTCCTGTTTCAAAGTTTACAGATAGATGGCTAATTTGTATGTCATTGACACTTTTGGCACTTTTTTGGAGTATTTTCATAAGTTTTGTTTTTCCTGTAAATGATTCAATAAATACCGTACCGTGACATTCATACCGAGGTATTACCGTACCGTGAAATTCTGATACCGTTACATCCCTAATGCAATCTATAAGATCTTAAAAATATAATTATTTTATATATATATATATATATATATATATATATATATGCAAATTTATATCGAAATACCAGAAATGAGTTTAAAACTCATATCACGTTACTGAAAACAATTCTATAGCGATATATATTGATATCGAATCATTGTCCAGCCCTAATGGGTGTATCAATGGGTGTATCAATGGGCATGCATCAAGTTTATATATGCGCAAGTTTCATACATGTTTTGAACATAGTATAGGTTTATATGCGAGAAATTTATATGCTCGTGTTGATAAGCAAAGTTTTATTTAGATCCTACACGGTGCCTCATAGCCATCTGTGTCGGGAAAGTGGATGGTGAGGCGACAGGTTGACTTAAACTTAAATGATGCCTCATCTTCTGTCATTGCTTCTGACTCTCAGTATGTTCGATCGGGTGGAACAGATTTGATGTGTTTCCGCTGTTAGTCGGAAGACTCGGCACCACTCTACCGCACATTTTGCAGAGCACCGAAACTAAACGTTTATCGAAACTTAAAAAGCTGAATCACTTCCACACCACTGCATTCGTCTTTCCTCTCTCATCAACTAATTTGTCTGCATTCTTAGTTGTGGAAGCTTGTTCATTCACATCAGTATTCAGGGCACACATTTTGTAGCATTTTGTAGCATTCTGCGACGGAGCAGCTTAACTAACTTCTGAGCGCTGGCAGTGGCAGCGTGTCTGTGATGTACGTCATCACGCAAGTGACATCACGCTCATTCTGAGCACGAAAAGTCATTCAGTGACAAATGATACAAGGTATAAGATCTTATCTATAATAAAACAGACGTATGCAAATGTATATCGAAATACCGGAAATGGGTTTAAAAATCATCACTGTTATTGTAAAAAATCTATCGCGATATATATTGATATCGAATTATTGTCCAGCCCTATATGTGTACAGTCATACCTGTTTCAGACAAAATCTCTTCAAAGTGTTTCATATTCAATTCAAATCTAATTTGAACCGCACGAACTGAAAAAACATTTTGTGAGCTCTGCCAGCCAAAATCATGTCGCGGCTGGCGGACCTCCATAAACACAGTGATGACATCACATTTACCGCGCGCACTGAGTTCAATAACAGAAAGCTGATTGGCAATTGTCGGTATAGGGCATGTCGGTCTTATTTGTAGTTGTAATAACGCAAATTACAATTGGACTAGTGAAATAGTCCTACAACACCCTGAAAACCTAGCAACAACAACAAAAAAAGAATTTAAATGAGTTTTAGATGTAGCGTTACATGGACATCGCAAAAATAAGACCTGTGCAAAAATATTTTAGACTTAGAACAGTGAATTTAGGACTTTTGAAGGCCTTAAATTTCGATTTTTTAATTTTAGAATTTTTAAGACCCCGCGGAAACCCTGTATATTCCTTCTGACCAGACTTTCTACTTATACATGTCAGTCAGTATTGCTATTTTGACTGTCAATATTACAGAATAAAGCATCCGTATAATTATGGTTGAATTTTATGTTTCATAATATAGACAATTGGTAAGTGAACCTACTGATTTCTGTAGACTCATACTACTGACCCCTACTCACCATAACCAGAATCTCCATAATTGTAGGTTATATCTTCTCCTGGAAGTATGTTGCACACAGCAAAGATATGATTTTCATTTTGCAGTTAGGAGCTTTGTGGTCATCATTTACAAGTCTCCCTTAAGACCCATCTTCTTTCGATGCATCCATGCTGTAAAACATAAAACAATCACTAAACATCATAAAATACAAACAATTTTTAAAGTTTATACATTTAAGATGTACTATTTTTTTTCTGTGACCATCTTCAAAGAGGTGTTAACAATAGTATCGAGAATTAATTCTATTTTAAAACTTGCTAATTATTTCTCTAAAAACTACAGATTTGATTAGAAGTGTTAATTTACATTTCACTTCTCAATTCCTGTAAAATATTTTTTATGTCTGTGAGGAACATTTTTCATGAAATTGCAATCAAATATGGGAACTGATTGTAATCAGAATGATCAGAATCAGAAATACTTAAATTTTGAGACGCATAATATATTATCGGCCATATCAATATCAGCCGATAAATGCTTTTTTTTTATGTTATGGTCATCAGTCTGATATCAAAATATGGCCGATATATTTAAGCTGATAGATTACAGAATTGCCTGCCTTGCACATGCGTGGGTCGAACTTGTTCAGAGTTGTGCAGTGCTTGGACATTATTGTTGGGTGATACACAATTTTCATGTCATCCACCTTTGAGATCACCTATCATGATACTATAGCATAGGCCAGGGGTCACCAATCTTATTTCTAGAGGTCCAGTGTCCTGCAGGGTTTAGCTCCAACTTGCCTTAACACACCTGCCTGGGTGTTTCAAGTATACCTAGTAAGACCTTGTTTAGCTTGTTCAGGTGTGTTTGATTAGGGTTAGAGCTAAAATCAGCAGAACACCGGCCCTCCAAGAACAAGTTTGGTGATCCCTGGCATAGGGGCACGGCAGTGTTATGTTTGCTTATTTGCTCATTTATTTAACCACATCTAAACATATTTAATAACCTTTCGGCTAATCATACTCACCACCCAAACTTGTACTCAAGAACAAAATCCCCTCTGAATAAAGCTTCAGTGGTGAAAACCCATCCTCCTAAACAAAAGACGTTCATTAGCTGCAGTTTGTTGAAAATTAATTATCATTGGTTCATAATTGCATTTTTTGAGTTTGCATTAAATTCTACAGACTTTTGTGTTTTTATTTGAACTAATTGTTCTACTTGTCCTGTATGCTTCTCAAGCTTTATGAGAAGTGTCATTCATGTCTTTTCAGGTGCACTCAGAGGGCAATCGCCTGTTATGTCATGTCATTCAGCTTTTAATTGTTAGCATGATGTAGGTCTTTGAAATAATATTTATACAATATAGTTATAATGACATGTACAGATGATTAAACCAGTGTGTTTAAACTAGTTTTAAATTTGTTTGTTTTTGTAGTTTGGGCCAAAACAAATGTTTGTTGCAATTTTAATAGTTTAAGTTCATTTGATTGACTATTTAAAAATCTGTGGATATTATCAATGCATTTATTGGATAAAATAAAATTGCTACCTTTTACTCTAAAAAGTCCCCATCCCCAGAAGTGATTAAGGTTACACAGTCATATATATAAATGTGTAAAAGATGAAGCACTATGAATATATATTTAAAAGAAAATATGTCAAATAAATGACCAGATCTCTGTGTGGAGCACTGGCTGTTGTCAGACTCCTTGTGCAAACAAAAAATTCTCTGAATAATTACAATATATAGCTAAATGTATTTGAAAACATAGACATACTATTGAAAATTAATACTTTAATTCATTAGAGTCATACTTCTGTGGGTATTTTGGTTAAAGTAACCTAAAAGTAATACAAAAGTAGTGTAATGCATTTCTGAGATATTAATATTGTCATGTAACCAATTACAAAAAAAGAAATGGCAGTAACTTTTAATATATATATATATATATATATATATATATATATATATATATATATATATATATATATATATATACTGTAATGCATTTCATTTTGGAAGTAACTTGCCCAACTGTGTTCGCTATTGTTTGTTAGCACAAAGATTAGATATTAACGGGGATTTGGAACAAAATTGTTTATGCACAATGGGCTCTCTGCACAGCTAGAGTTTTAAAGCCAACGATAAACTTCCGGTGATAGCTTAATGTGGATATTTTCAATTTCACAAAGTTGTTTGTACATCATCAATGTTGTAATGGAATTACAATACATTCAGTTAAACAGACTAAAGCATTCATTTAGTTGTTCAAGCGTAAAATTAAATGAACGATGGTATAACCACTAGCGCCGTCAGTATAGCAAAAGGCTAGCGCAGAAATTCCATTGAAAATACTGGGTAAAGTCTAAATCGAATACGTGGCCGGCTGGTATGTGCTATGCACATCCATATAGCAGCATTTTTATGACACTGTATAATAGGCGACGCAGTGGCACAGTAGGTAGTGCTGTCGCCTCACAACAAGAAGGTCGCTAGTTCAAGCCTGGGTCAGTTGGTGTTTCTGTGTGGAGTTTGCATGTTCTCCCTGTATTCGCGTGGGTTTCCTCGGGGTGCTCCGGTTTCCCCCACAGTCCAAAGACATGTGGTACAGGTGAACTGGCTAAGATAAAAATTGTCTGAAGTGTATGAGTGTGAATGAATGTGTGTGGGTTTCTTAGTGATGGGTTGCAGCTGGAAGGGCATCCGCCGTGTAAAACATATGCTGGAATAGTTGGCGGTTCATTCTGCTGTGGCGACCCCAGATTAATAAAAGGACTAAGCTGAAAAGAAAATGAATGAATGAATGTATAACAATAATGAATATTTTTACAGTACTGTGACGGTTGGGTTTAAGGTTGGGGTGAAGGTAGGCTTTAAAAAATAAAATGTATTGGGTATTTTAATAGATAGCAGCATAAATAATACTCAATACAACTACTGTTTTTACGTTACTGTGACAGTTGGATTTAGGGTTGGGGTGGGGATAGACGTTAATAAAATACAACAAATGTGAAATTTAAGAAATAATATAAATAGTTTTCGTTAACTTTCGGCTGCAACCATATCTGATCTAGCAACAACCAAAATACAGGGTAAAAAACTCATTTTTTAAAGACATGGCGGGGGGAAATGGACTTTAATGCAGTGCTTCTTGTCCGATCTGAAACCCACTTCATATCATAAATATAACAGGTAGTGAAGATTACTGAGTTTTAAAGAAATCAGATCTTAAACGTGACAATTTTGAAATGGAAAGATGTCATTGGAAGCCATTGGAGTGCCTGGCTGAAAATTAAAAGTCTGGTGATCTGTAAAATATTTTACAACATTACAGATACATTAAAAACTAATTTAAGTGTGTGTATGGTTTGCATTGGTTACTTTAACAATTATAATAGCAAAAATAATTAATGTTGTGCTTTGTTGTATATACACATGTTCAGAGTTAATAAATGTTTCAACCCAATTTAATTGCAAAAGTATGATAAAGTACAACAGGTAACACTTTAAAAAAAAATTAATGGATTAAAGTCAACGGTGAGAAAAAAAGCCAGATTCATTACAGTTACTGTGCTAATATAGGATAAAATAATACAACTGAATATTATTAGTTATTATCCCCATTTAGTAAAACGACTAACTTTAGTAAAACGATTGTAATCAGATTACTATAATTTTAACACATACATAAGCATTAAGAAATGATCATCACCTAAGATTAACATTAAACTTTACCAATACTTTTAATTAACTAATGTTTACTATTGAAGCCTTCTTGCACAGAGTTAATGTACAGTACAACTGACCTATAAATATTTTAAATTTTAGTAACAGTTTCAGTTAATATTTCAACCTGTAGTAGGCCAGATGAACTTGAAAATATTATTGAAAAACAATTAAGTCTCTTAGAATGTTGCACTGTTAACAATACCACTGCAACACGACATGGATTTTACTAAAAAGAACTGTAAAAGTTTACATAATAAATAATTATTCAATGTATTTTGAGTTCCCATGATGTCAATATTGTACATGTTCATTATCATTCTATATTGAACCACTGCATAGAGAGATATAGACAGAGAGAGAGAGTGTTTGTGAGTATAACTTACCTTTGTAATTGTTGATGAATTGCACTTGCAGGTTTGTCACTTTTACAACAAATGTAATGTTCTGCATCCTCTTGAGGTATTTTACGCTTTCTGTTTTTTCTTACTCCCAGCATGAAGACAAAGGGCATGTTTCCTATAAAGACTTTACGAAAAAATAAATATAATAAATTATATTATGCTAATAAATAACATAATAATAATAGCATAATACATTTTATATATTGTCTATTGTTCTGCTGAACCCAAATGATTTCACATAGATCTAGTAATGTACTTCTATCTAAAAATTTAAATCAGAAATTAAATCATAATGTAATTAAAAACAGAATAGGTAGGATGTAAATCACATCCAAGATTAATTTTCCTATATTCGTTAAACAAAGCTATAAATACATTGTTATTTAGACTGAAAACAGGGCTAGACCCACATGAACCATTTTCATGTTTTTGTAACTTTACACACCTCAAAATTATATATACTTTGATATAATAAAGACGTTATATATATATATATATATATATATATATATATATATATATAATGTTCTGTGCGTTTGGGAAAGCTAATTAACATCATTAAAAGGCTTATTTACTTAAAGTAATTTAAAATAATCACCATATTAAACAAAAAATAAAGATTTTATTTTTGGGGCAACCACACAAGCACACGCAAACACTATTTTGATCAACAGAAATGTAGTGTGTTAAACAGTATACAGCTAACATTGCTATTAAATACATTTCAACAAATATAATCGACAAAGGAATATAAGCACTAAACATACATCTTACAAAGGCAATGTTTTGTCGTGTAAGCAGTAATTATGCATTTAAATACATAAATTGATTTACCTGCTCTCCCTGGAGAGATGAGTTCGCGGGAAAAGGCGTCTCCAATTGATTGCGTCATTAGCACGTGTTTGCAAATGCCGCGCGTTCATGAGTTGAATGAGGCGCTGTGAGGGATGTGTGCTTAACACACACACACATACACACGAACAGAGGGGTGGGGGAGGGAAACTGCAGCAGGTTCAACTTGGAGTTTGCAAAATGTATGCATCCACGTGTTGAAGTGTTCACATATTTGTTTTATATTGAACATGCTCTTTTCATTTGACTTTTTTTTTTTTAGAAAACCTGATTTTCTTTGATTATGGTGCACTTTAATTTAATCTCCAAATAAGTAAATAAATATATATATATATATATATATATATATATATATATATATATATATATATATATATAAAAAATAATTATAAAATAAAAATATATATATATTTTTAAAGTAAAAAAAAAGTGAGGGGAAACCTGATAGGTGTTGTAGACTAGAATTACGTTAACAAACTAATTTTATATTGTCGTCGTCATCATAGTCATAAGGTGCGTTCGACTTCATGCAGCGCTGCGCAGATCGATCGAAATCTGTCTTAAAGCGGTGCATTCTGGTTAGAAATCTTGTCCGGATTGATGCTGCGCCGACGCCACGTGACTGTCACATGTGGCATCAAAGTACCGCGACAGCGCTCCGAGATCAGACGGCAAACTCAGACCGTGCAGCTTCTGAAGAGCGACTGCAGGAGCTTTGATGACGACACCGATATTACACGATTGGCCAAGTTCACCACATGACAACAAACACGTGTATTTTGGGTTTATAATTGGACAAATTCCGATTCAAAAGTTTCAAAACAAACAATTCACTTTTCACACCCTCTCTATCCTGTACACATCTTGCTTATTAAAAGACTACAAATATTTTACTGCAGTATCATCTTTTGTTAAATAATCTGGTTATAAAGGTTAGCTTGTTTGCACAGGTTTATTTTTTAACTTTTTTTATACAGACTATTTACTGCATTCATCTCCATGAACGATTTAAATGATATATTTTAGTGTACATTTTAGTGAATAACCTAAATATGAACTCAAATAAGTCTTACAGACTTGTAAGTCTTACAGACTTACAGACTTTTGGCCAGCGGAGAAATTAAAATGGTCGTGCCCAACTGAGTCTGGTTCTCTCAAGGCTTTTTTTCTTCACTCCCATCAGGTGAAGTTTTTTTTCCCTCTCCGCTGTCGCCACTGCCTCGCATGGTTCAGGATTGGTAGAGCTACGCATTGATGAATTTGCTCTTCAGTGTTTGAACTCTCAGTAATGATTAAATCACACTGAACTGAGCTAAACTGAACTGAACTGAACTTAAACACTAAAACCTGAACCACACTGTTCCAGTTACTATGACCATTTATGTGAAGCTGCTTTGACACAATCTACATTGTAAAAGCGCTATACAAATAAAGCTGAATTGAATTGAATTGAATTGAAATAAGAAAATCATCATCATTGATCCTGCCCCCCTAAAGCTCTCTTAACAAATTAAAGTAAAGAACTATTTTATTAAATAATCATAAAATGGCTTTATTATTATAATATAAATATATATTTTATTTTCTATCTAGCAGTTTAAAGGCTACCTGCTCTTTCTGGGAAACTTCTACATAGCTCACTTATTTTACCTTTTGTTCTTTTCAACACAATCTTTTTGGATTAAAATGCTTTTTTGAAAATTCATTCATCATCCAAAATAATGTC
This sequence comes from Danio rerio, assembly GCF_052040795.2. NCBI lineage: Eukaryota > Metazoa > Chordata > Actinopteri > Cypriniformes > Danionidae > Danio > Danio rerio. Next base: position 38,745,564 of record NC_141035.1, read on the forward strand.
ATTTATTAAGACCTAATCAAAACACCTTGTTTTGCTTTTTACATGGGAAATTTTTATATCTATAAATGTACATATATGTAAACCCTTTTTTAGCAGATTCAAACAAGAAGTATTAGCCTAAAGATTGATGTTTAACTCCTAGAATTTGAAAACGAACCTGTTCGTTTTTATGTTTATATTAACCTCTCATTTCCTCTTATTTCTCTCATGCATTTGTTATATATTTTATTCATAATTCTCTCTTATTGTTTAAAAAGGAACTACAGTTTGAAGAGCCTGTATTCTGTTTTATTTGTAAATGTTTTGTTGTTATAAATAAAAATAACAAAAAAATATGATGACGCCATGTGATCGGTCATCATGACTGCAGCAACTTTGAGTCCCGAAGTGTCCAGCTGTCCGTCTTGACGGCTCCGTTTTCAACTCCGCCCCGCCTGCGCTCGGCTAATCTCGTTGATCACCGGCTGCAGCTGAGCTTCATGTCGAACGCACCTATAGTCTCTACCCCAGGGCAGCTCTCACGAGGCGTCTGTGAGTTGACAGTGGGGGATGGGTGCTCAAGACACGCACACACACATACACGCGAACAGAGGGGTGGGGGAGGGGAATTGCAGCAGGTAACACACTTCAACTTGGAGTTTGCTAAATGTATGCATCCACGTGTTGAAGTTTTCACATATTTGTTTCACATTAAACATGCTCTTTTCATTTGACTTTTTTTTTTAGAAAATCCGATTTCTTTGATGGTGCACTTTAATCTCCAAACAAATAAATAAATTATATATATATATAATTTATTAATTAATAAAAACAATTGATATAAAAACAGAGATTCTTAGCGTTTTAACACAATCTTAAGGCATGTTTTCAACATGCTTCCTGATCCATCAAACATGTTTTTATTACTATATATATATATTTATTTTTTTTTTTTTTTAAGTAAAATAAAAGTGAGGGGAAACCTGATAGGTGTTGTAAACTTGAATTACATTTACAAACTAATTTAATATTATTGTTATAGTCGTAGTCTACCCCAGGGCAGCTCTCTTGAGGCTTCTGTGAGTTGACAGTGGGGGATGGGTGCTCAAGACACACACACACACATACACGCGAACAGAGGGGTGGGGGAGGGGAGCTGCAGCAGGTAACACACTTCAACTTGGAGTTTGCTAAATGTATGCATCCACGTGTTGAAGTTTTCACATATTTGTTTCACATTAAACATGCTCTTTTCATTTGACTTTTTTTTTAGAAAACCCGATTTCTTTGATAACAATGCACTTTAATTTAATCTCCAAACAAATTAATACATTTCTTTATTTATTATCTATTTATTTATTAATAATAAACAACTGATATAAAAACAGGGATTCCTGATCTATCAAGCATGTAGTTTGTATTTCTTTTTTTTTACTATATATATTCATTCATTCATTCATTCATGGGGTCGCCACAGCGGAATGAACTGCCAACTTATATAGTAAAAAAATGAAATACAAACTACATGCTTGATAGATCACATACACATTTTTATTATAGGTTTTTTAAGTAAATAAAAGTGAGGGGACAGCAGACCCTCAATTTAACCTCTAAACACATCTGATCGTACTAATTTGAGCTTCCAGAACTGGTTTGACACAGTATCACCAGTGATAAAATCAATCTCTAGTAACTCACTCACTCACTCACTCACTCACTCACTCATTCACTCACTCACTCAGTATCCTTCAGCATAGTTACTGATTTATCAGGGGTCGCCACAGCAGAATGAACTGCTAACTACTCTGGCATGTTTCCTACAGCAGGCCCATCTGCTACACCACTGCCTAATCCCTACCCCTAAACCTCACTCACTGACTCACTCACTCACTGTCCTTCAGCATAGTTACTAATTTATCAGGGGTCGCCACAGCAGAATGAACCGCTAACTACTATGACATATTTTTCCTACAGCGGGCCCATCCGCTACGCCACTGCCTAATCCCTACCCCTAAACCTCACTCATTCACTCACTCACTATCCTTCAGCATAGTTACTAATTTATCAGGGGTCGCCACAGCGAAATGAACCGCTAACTATTCTGGCACATGTTTCATACAGTTGGCCCTTCCGCTACACCACTGCCTAATCCCTACCCCTAAACCTCACTCACTCACTGTCCTTCAGCATAGCTACTGATTTATCAGGGGTCGCCACAGCGGAATAAACCACTAACTACTCTGACATGTTTTATACAGCGGGCCCATTTGCTACGCCACTGCCTAATCTCTACCCCTAAACCTCACTCACTCACTCACTCACTATCCTTCAGATAAGTTACTGATTTATCAGGGGTCACCACAGCAGAATGAACCGCTAACTACTCTGGCATATGTTTCACACAGCGGGCCCATCCGCTACGTCACTGCCTAATCCCTACCCCTAAACCTCACTCACTCACTTCAGCATAGTTACTGATTTATCAGGGGTCGCCACAGCGGAATGAACCACTAACTACTCTGACATGTTTTATACAGCGGGCCCATTTGCTACGCCACTGCTTAATCCCTACCCCTAAACCTCACTCACTCACTCACTCACTCACTGTCCTTCAGCATAGTTACTGATTTATCAGGGGTCGCCACAGCAGAATAAACCTCTAACTACTCTGGAATGTTTCACACAGCGGGCCCATCCGCTACGCCACTGCCTAATCCCTACCCCTAAACCTAACTCACACACTCACTCACTATCCTTCAGCATAGTTACTTATTCATCAGGGGTCGCCACGGCGGAATGAACCGCTAACTACTCTGGCATGTTTCATACAGCGGGCCCATTTGCTACGCCACTGCATAATCCCTACCCCTAAACCTCACTCACTCACTCACTCACTCACTATCCTTCAGCATAGTTACTGATTTATCAGGGGTCGCCACAGTGGAATGAACTGCTAACTACTCTGACATATGTTTCCTACAGCAGGCCCATCCGCTACGCCACTGCATAATCCCTACCCCTAAACCTCACTCACTCACTCACTCACTCACTCACTCACTCACTCACTGTCCTTCAGCATAGTTACTGATTTATCAGGGGTCGCCACAGTGGAATGAACCGCTAACTACTCTGGCTTGTTTCATACAGCGGGCCCATCCGCTACGCCACTGCTTAATCCCTACCCCTAAACCTCACTCACTCACTCACTCACTCACTCACTCACTCACTCACTCACTCACTCACTCACTGTCCTTCAGCATAGTTACTGATTTATCAGGGGTCGCCACAGCAGAATGAACCTCTAACTACTCTGGCATGTTTTATACAGCGGGCCCATCCGCTACGCCACTGCCTAATCCCTACCCCTAAACCTCACTCACTCACTCATTCACTCACTCACTATCCTTCAGCATAGTTACTGATTTATCAGGGGTCGCCACAGCAGAATGAACCTGTAACTACTCTGGCATATGTTTCATACAGTGGGCCCATCATTTTCACTCACACTAATACACTACTGCTAATGTAGTTGATCAGTACCACTATAGCGCATGGGTTTGGACTGTGGAGGAAACCTACGCCGACACGGGGAGAACATGCAAACTCCACACAGAAATGCCAACTGGCCCAGATGACACTCGAACCAGCGACCTTCTTGCTGTTAGACAATTTCTTGTCGGCATAAACCTAGCCATAACTGTAAATTATTCTCAATATCAGAGAGCATGATTAGTCGTACAACAATGATGTAGAAGCATGTAACCCTCAATGTAAATCAACCTTAACATAAAATGTGAACTTATTCATCAATCTGATTGACTAATAGAAATGTTGTTCCAGGTTCAACAGGTCAAGGGTGTCAAACTCAGTTCCTGGAGAGACACAGCCCTGCACAGTTTAGTTCCCAGCCTGCTTCAACAAACCTTTAGGTTTCAAACCATAGACATTATAATAGAAAGCTAAACGCCTCATGGTCCGCTTCAGTCCGTTGTTCCGATAAGTCAACGAGGTTAATCCGGTTATGACTACGCTATAAACAGAGGCAACTGAACAGAGGAGCTGCTGTTTTGCCTGATATAAAATATAAGAACAGTGTATTTTCTTAACTGATTATAATTTTATGGTGTCAAAAAAAAACAACTTCCTTTCAGGTCTGTTGGAGCTAAATTCAGCAGGATTATGGCCCTCCATAACCAAGTTTGGACACCCCTGGTTTAAAGTGATCTACTGTCTGGGTTGGTGTTGTATATCCAATTTAAACTAGCTTGTAATAAGCTGCCAGTACATTTCCTGTTATTTTACAGACGTATTTCTCTAGATATTATTTCTTATACACTTTATCATTCAAATACTGAAATGTCAATAAAAGTCACTTTGTTAAACTGTAGAGTTGAATTTTCAACATCAAAAAAGTGGACAGAGCAGAGATCAACATCCCATAATTAATTTTGTTATGAGTTTAGTTTTTTGTAATGCATATAGTGTATAAATGGCTCTAAATAGCTGTCCCACAGTAAAAACTCTTCATGGAAAAACGGTATAGTTGTTGTACCAAACAATGAATTAGTTATAATAAAGTTCTACTTTTCAAGTTCATAAAAGTGATATCAAGGCTTGTTAATGGGGCATCTAGCTATCTATTATAATGTCTGTTTCAAACAAGCCTGGAGGACTCAATTAGTTTGATCAGGGGTGTTTCATTGAAGTAAAGCTGAACTGTGACCTGTAGCCTTCCAGGAAGAGTTTCACACATGTGAAATGTTGATCCAAGAACATGTTCCACTAGGTGAAATCACAATATCTGTGTATTCAGCACTCTCATTATGCAAAAAGCACAAGTTTAATAGAAACAGTGAATGCAAAGTAAGGCAACTAAAACTTCTGTCAATGAGAGACTGACTGTCTTCATACAGAGCTCAGTCTGAGGCCTACCCTCTGACCAGGCTGATCAGGCTCTTTCATCCTCCTCATCCTCCTTCTTTTCCTTCCCTCTTTTTAGGTTGTCGCCATTGTTCATATCTAAATTTGTAACACCTGTGTCTATTCTGGCTCATATTTTGCACATGCAGCTGTGAAAAAAATAATACAGAACTGGCACACATTCATACAGCTATCGTATCTTTCCAAGTGTTTTATTTGTTTTTAACTGTCACTCTTTTTGTTTGGTGTTTTGTAACAAGAGCATCACAGTGCAAATCTGTTATAGTGGACACACATCTGTTTAGACTTTTGTGTAAAGAGTGTCTAAAACTGCCTGAACTTAAGTTATTACAGAAAGACCATGGCTTTATTCCATTAAGAATTTGGCTGAAAAATAACAAATGCATGTAGTATTAATACATTATTATTATCAGTGTTGGGTAAACGATTTAAAAAAAGTAATGAATTACTACAACATTAAAGTTGTATTTACAGCTCTTCCAGAATACTTATCAATATTTCTTGAAACTAGTAACTGAACACACAAACAAATATCCACAAATACACTACAGCAATGGACTTGTAGTTTTGTAGAATTGGTGTTAATAAGGTAAGAGTGAAGAGTTTCAGTGAGTCTGTGTCAGTTTTCACGTTTAGTGTCTGAGCATTTAAAAAAGGCTGTAAATTGCTTTTCTACCATATCTAAAATGTAATTAAATTACTCAAGAAGAAATGTAATCACTTCACTCAATACTATCAGAATCTCTATAAATCTCAGTGCATAGGAAATATAAATCAAACACTTTTTATTCTTTAAATATAATTTAAACCTGGCCTTTTAGCTTTCCTAACTTAAACAAATACTTTATCATCAACATGTTATTTAGATAACAAACAGAACTCTGGAAAAAGTTAAACATATAAAAAGTTTCCAAGTGATTTAACTATATATTATACACAGAACTGGCAAATGTCTTAATTCATTGTTTACATTTGAATGAAATAAACAGGCTTGAAGTATTTCTTATTTTATTTTATTTTTTTTACATTTTTTAAGTTTTAGAAAAAATATATATTCACTTTGTGATTTCGTTACAGGTAGTTAACTGATTATTTTGGACTATACTCCCATCACTGATTATATTTATCTTTATCTAAAATGTAATTAAATTACTCAATAAGAAATGTATTCACTCATAATATATGTAAATCTCAGTGCAAAGAAAATATAAATAATACACTTTTCATTCTTTAGAAAAATGATTTAAACCTGGCATTTTAGCTTTCTTAACTTAAACAAATACTTATTAACATGTTATTTAGATAAACAGAACTCTGGAAAAAAGTTAAACATGTATACAAAAAGTTTCCAAGTGATGATACCATTTATTATACACGGATATACATCAAATTATATATTATATTCCGCCTAATTTCCTCCCGGTCGCACTCGGAGCTCCTCTCCTCCTTTCGTTCCCGGGCAGCTGAGCTCTTTGTAGCCGGAGGGAGCGTAGCTGCGGGCGGGGGAGGTGCGCGGTGCGGTCGCTGACAGTGTAGGACAGACAGACAGTTCAAAGAACACACAAATCAGGAAAACATTTGATTCTGTTGCGTGTCGCTCTCGCGGGCCGTTTCGCGCTATTATGCCACAGTATTTCTCGGATCTGCTACTGTACCGCCTAAGTTACATACTGTAACTTACTTCCGTGTTATCCATTCCCTCGGGGATACAACGCGATCTGCGCAGAAACAGTACGATTCAAACCTAGAATAAAGTACCGTGCTTAAGGACACCAAATATAAGGCTTTTTTGACGCAGTTTGGTCATTTTCATTTAAATACTAATTAAAGTGCAATTTTATTTATGCTGTCTCTTTTATTCTGTGAAGTAACCATAGTAACTTGCTGCCGCCATCTTTATTTTTACGCACTTCGCCTCTGATTCGTCAGATCAATAGGGGGCGTGACATCCTCCTTGTATCTTTCTGATTGGCCAGATCCCAAAAGTGTGTATCATTGCGTCATTGCAGTTCTCCTAGAGGGCGCTGTGTTATACACACTTTTGGGGTGGGGGGATACACACTTAGATACACAAATCATGTAAAAGTGCATTTTGAGGACAAGTGAGATTTTAAGCCAGGACACCATTTTGAAGCATGCTGAATACTGCTATATGGTCAGACAAATGAGGACCAAGAAAAAGTCCTCATTTGTCAAGGTGGTCCTCATTTTACTGGTGTGTACTCTGGCGAAAGTCCTCATTTTGGACATAAGCAAGTACACACACACACACACACACACACACACACACACACAAACACATACTCTCTCTTTCTTTCACACACACACACACACACACACACACACACACACACACACACACACACACACACACACATACACATACACATACACATACACATACACATACACACATACACACACACACACATTAATGCATGTATATCAACCCACAGGTGGGCATACGCACTCTTACAGACACTCTTACACACACACACACACACACAGTCATACACACAGTCATACACAAACTCACACACACTCTCAGGCATGCACATGCACTCACACACACGCACTCACATACGCACAATCACGCACACACACACACACACACACACTCACAAGCACGCAATCTCACATGGCTGCACACACACACTCTCTCTCTCATACACACACACACACAAACACACACACACACACACACACACACACACACACAAACACACACACACACACACTGAGGTGTGGAATGTAGCTTGGGATCTGATCAAAGCCTTTAATCTCTCCCTCAACAACACACACTCCAGTACTGTATGTGTGTGTTCATGTGTTTGTCCGCACTTTCTAACATCTTGACCCATTAAACGCAAAGGTCAGTAGAGCAAACCACGCCTCAGAGCTCTTACACAACAACACACACGCAACCTGTTTATTTGGACGCACATGCATATAGTCTATGAAATGTCAAAGGCAGTGTAACATAGTCCAAATGTCACTCTGTGTGTGTGTGTGTGTGTGTGTGTGTGTGTGTGTGTCCATCTGTGAACTCAATGTTAAAGTAATATTTAGCTAATGATATACAGCAGCCATAGTGCCAAGAATAAGAGCATGCTGTGATACACACATCACTCACATACACACGCTGTGATATCACTTACTTACAACGCAAAAAATAATTAATACACAAAACAGAGCAAGATACAAAAAGACACTTAATGAATTAGGGTTGCATTACAACAATTACATCTAGCTAAAATAGCAAAACCCATTGTAGCTTGGAAATGTTAGCTTTTATTATATTATTAGTCCCCCTTTAGATTTTTTTTCCTTTTTTAAATATTTCCCAAATGATGTTTAATAAAGCAAGGAAATTTTCACAGTATGTCTGATAATATTTTTTTCTTTTAGAGAAAGTCTTATTTGTTTAATTTTGGCAAGAACAAAAACAGTTTAAAATTTTTTAAAGAAACATTTTAAGGTCAAAATTATTAGCCCCTTTAAGCTATATTTTTCGACTCTACAGAGATAACCATCATTACACAATAACTTGCTTAATTACCCTAACATGCCTAGTTAACCTAATTAACTTAGTTAAGTCTTTAAATGTCACTTTAATTTGTATAGAAGTGTCTTGATAAATATCTAGTAAAATATTATTTACTGTCATCATGGCAAATATAAAATAAATCAGTGATTAGAGATGAGTTATTAAAACTATTATGTTTAGAAATGTGTTAAAATAATCTTCTCTCTAGAAAAAATAAATAGGGGCTAATAATTCAGGGGGGCTAATAATTCTGACTTCAACTGTGTGTATGTATGTTCGCCCCACCCCCCCCCCAAAAAAAATGTGGCGCTTGTGACTAAAAAGTAGTCACAAGCTTCAAACCCAGAAAAAAGGTGTTCCCTGATTTTGATGACAGCCTTTCCACAGGTTAGTAGTAAACTAATGTAATGGTAATAGCATAATGCAAAACTTGCATTTATGCTAACAAACAAATAATCAAAAGAGATATATTAATGCAATTCAAATAAATGAAATATGAATGATGTTTACTTTAAAATGTATTATAAATATAGATTTATATTGTTCAATTATACTAATATATATATAATTATTTTTTTAATTCTGTGGCTAAAAAGTATCAGTTCAGGCACCGGTACAATTTTAAAAGTATCGATTTATCACCAGTACCGAAAAAACAACCAAACGATACCCAAACATACTTATGGTAAAGTACAGTCCAAATAAAACTAAATACAGTCCCACTTTATATAAAGTGACCTTAACTACTATGTACTTGCATTAATACAATGTACTTATTGTGGTTATTCTATTTTAGATGACACTTTGGATGATGCTCTTAAGGGGGCTACAGATAGGATTAGGGACAGGTTTGGTGGTATGGGTAAAATTAAGGGTGGGTTGAAGTGTAAGTAATGTTCAAAAAAGTAATTAAAGGTTTTTGTACAGAAATAAATTGATTTAATACATGTAATTACATTCTTATGTAATTACATTATTCTGCCATTACAACTTTGTAATAACAAAAATATGAAAATGAAAACGCAGTTAGCAAAATCAAAAATTGTTTTTTGATATATTTACAGTAAGAAATGTACATGGAACATGATTTTTACTTGATATTAGCCCCTTTCACACAGTCATACCGGTAAATATCTGGAAAATTTCCGGAACGACTTTACCGGTATATTCAAAAAAGCGCTGTTCACACAGGCGAGGACGTTACGGAAATTTTCCGGAAAAGAGCATTCACACATCCATTCCAAAATACCGGTAAATTCTGACATCATTCACCACAAATGAGCTTTAAACGGCTGCGCTTGTATTTGTAAACATTTGACTAAATTAAAAACTCTGTGGATGATCAATATTGTGAACAACTTTCGCAGGATCACTTTCGCATGTCGAGATGTTCATAATATTTGCGTGTGCTGACGCTCACAGGCTGTTTTACAGGCACACGCAAAGCTTGAAGGTAAACAAACAACGGCTTATCATAAGCATCTCATCGATGATTATTTACACAGTTTGCATTAAGAAGAACATATAAACGTGATCTAACTAACTTCTAGCAGCTAAATGTGTCTGGAAAAATATTCAAAGGTTTTTATTCTCACAAACCGCACAGACGTAAATGCGTCTGACTGTTGTGATTGGCTAAAGCAGACGTCTCACGTCAGCACGTTCTAGACGTGCACGCGCTTATTACGGTAATCTTCCTTCTGCATTCACACAGCGCAGCATTCCGGCAAATTGCCGGTAATGTTACAACTTCTCTTTCCGGAAAATAGCCAGAACGAATTTAACGGTATTTTCAAAAAGGACCTGTTCACACACACAACCTTTCTGGAAAATTGCCGGCAATTTTCCGGAAAGGTCTGTATGTGTGAAAGGGGCTATTGATATGATTTGTCATTAAAATAAAAATAAACTATATTTTGCCCCATATAATGTACTTTCTGGTAAAAAAAAAAAAAAAACCATACATAACTTTATAAGGTAAAAATGAATGTCTAAATATTTCATTCTTTCCACATCATTTAACGTGTTGTTCCAAAACCCTCTAATAATCTAATCGTATTTGACTGACAGTGTACTGAAAACACATTGCTCAACAAATAAACAAGCATCCTGATGACATCATACGGCACAGGTCAATGACTTATAAAGCGGCTCTACTGCATCACAACAAGAAAGGTGACAACATGCTCACTTGTGGTTTTATAATGAGAAACAGTGACTGTTTGTGTGTTTATTATAATATAAACAAAACTAGCTTACAGTATGATTCAATCTGACGTCATTATCCCGCTTACGTAACTGGCAAATGCATCAAAGAGTTGAGAACACACAGATTGTGTGGCTCTTTTTTCCTTCGCTTTCTGTAAGCGACTGTGTTTTATTGGACTCAAAGTAATTAAAGGAGATTCAGCGGCTTCTGGCTGTGATTAATTGTCAGAGTTCAGGAGCGAATATCTGCACAAAAATATCTGTTGTAGTGCTAGTCGTCTCACAGAAAATCTGTGCCCACAGAAATCCACAGATTATCGAGTTGCTTACGCTTTAAAAAAACGTTGAGTTATTTATTTAACCCAATGGTTGAGTTAAACATATTTGTTGCTTTGTTGAGTTATTTTTAACCTTTATTTGGGTATTTATTTAATAACTCAACCAATTGGGTTCAAAATTTGAATTTCAACAATCAACTGATTTAACTGACACAAAACAGCTGTATTAATGCCTGCGTAATGTTGTTTTTGTGTTATAAAGTTGATTTAAGCTATAACGCAATAATTTATTTTGCTATTTTTTTAACAAATTACCTTCGTGTTGTGGTTTTTATATCCGTTTTACCATCAGGACCATCTTTTAGAAGCGTTTGGATGTGGTTAAACTGTATTTTACATTGTGGACACTGAGTGGAGACGGCTGCAGCTGCTGGACAGCCTCTACAGCACACAGAGCTCCATATTCTGCTCCATCAACACGTGATTTTCTGCTTGCACAGTTTATAACTGTCTGCACTTTGTTCTTCATTGTTTGTAATTCTTGATTTATTTACACAGCCATAATTATAAAATTAACAATAGTACTGGTAATAATAGCAATAGTAATACCAGAATGGAAAAAAATAACATTTAATCCAAATAACCAAATGCATTGGATTAAATTATATAACCCATAGTTGGAAAGTTGCTATAATAACCTATAGTTGGGTTATATGTTGGGGTACTTTATATGATGAGTATTTAAATGTGTGTAAATATATATTTATTAAGTTTTTAAATTCATTTCAGCAAAATTAATCAATCATATATGCATATTTCTATATGATTTATGTTCAATACAGTTCATAAATTAATTTTATTTTGTCTTTTAGTAGATATATTACTATATGAGACTTACTTTGTTTACCAAACAAGTGGTTCTAATTGGATTTGGATTATAAACTGTTTGCAGGGTGAGAGGGGAGTTTGAGCTCAGGTAGGTCTAGAGAACTCCCCTAAATATTTATGATTAATGGCAAATTAGGGATTGCTTAGAGAGATACACTGCTGATTAAGAGCTTATCTATGAAAGTCTTTGGTCCTGTTTACACTCTCAGGTCTTGATGTCCAATTCGATTTGTTGTCTATGTAAATGGAATGATTTTTGGTGACAAATCTTTTTTTGACGCCTATTTGGGGAAAATGCTTTGAAAGTTTTAAAAACGTTACACTCTGGGCAAAATCTACTACCCTGTGTTGGAGGCCGTTTTTGCCCCATTGACGTCCATTATAACAATAATGTTATCATAATGGAATTATAATACATAATAACATTTTTGATTGCAAAGCCATGGCACTATATAATCATGCACTTTTGATTGTTGGTGGTTTTCCATGTTGGGAAGAGGTACCATTTTAATTATTTTTTTTACTGTTGATCATGAGTTGAAGTACAAAAAAAAAAAAAGACCGACATCATCCACACAATCAAATGCACTCGCCTTCTGTTTAATAATTGCTAAAAGGCTTATAACACTGAACTGGAAAAATCCTTCCCCAACCAGTTTTGTATTTTGGATAAATCATCTGACGCATTCTATGCAAATAAAAAAAGATTAGATGTATGATTTGCGGTAATACTGAAAATTTTGACCCTATTTGGTAACCCTTCCTCTTACATTTTAAAAATAAAAATAATAAATAAATTAATATGTGTAGATGTATATGTATGCATGTATATAGCTGAACTATTTTTCCTGCGCCTGGATTAGTTATGAATGGAAAGTGTTTTTATTATTTTTTATTTTTTGATTAAATTATTTTCTACTGCTGTACCCTTTAAATATTACTCTTTAAATATTTCTATTCTGTGCCCTTTAAATATTTGTATTTATATATTTTCTGTATTGTTGCGTGGCCTAATATGCTTTAATATTATCTTTAATGTTATTTTATCTATCTTTTTATTATTTTTTTGTTGTGTATTGTTTTCCTTAGGAATATGTAATTGTATTACTTTATTTAAAGAGAAAGAAAATGTGAGCAAATTGGGTTCTGCTGGTACATTGGAGCAGCTGATGTCTATTGATTCTATGTTTTTGATGCTGTGGCTCTCTGACGATCATCTTTTAATCGTAAACAGAGTTAAAGTAAAAAGCCGTCTATATGGAGAGTGTGTGTGTGTTTGTGTGTGTGTGTGTGTGTGTGTGTGTGTGTGTGAGCAGTAATGCACATGTTCTGAGTACTGTCATTAGAGATTTTTCAAACACTCCTGATATTGTTGTTGTGGATGAAGTATTGAAAAACATTCTGATTATGGAAGTAGGCTGCTGTTTTGATGCATACATGGATTTGTGCTATTCAGAAAAAAATGCTAAAATATCAACCATTAGTAAATGCTCTGAAAGTGTGTGGCTACAATGCAAAGTTAGTGGTTTTAATCTACGGTAGCCTAGGGCACGTTCATAAACTGTGTGTGAGGGGTCTACAAATTGCCGGACTTAGTAAAAAAGACTCTTAACAAATTACAAAATACTGCTCTGTATCTGCTATAATAGGCAGTCTTCATGTGTGGAGAAGACGATGCCATCTCTATCCTTAATCCTTTTACTTACTACTATGCACAGAATGGATTGAGTGTTTTAATATTGTCACGCAAAAGAAACTCAATGGTTGTAGCTACTGCTTGTACTGTGACGCATCATGGGCTCTTTATAATTATTTGGATGCTGTGTTGCTTTAATATCAGGACACAAATCTGTATAATGACATGGGTATGACACAGGTATTACAAAACTGAGGTGAAATATGAGGACATTGGTGATGTTCTCATTTCTCAAAATGCTTATAAATCCTAGAGAATGAGCTTAATCAGAGAGTAAAGCTGCGCACAGTCTCCTGTGATGGTTGGGTTTAGGGGTGGGGGCAATATAATATACGGTTTGGACAGTATAAAATGAATGGAAACCTATGTAATGTCCCCACTTTTGACTAAAACAAATGTGTGTATGTGTGTGTGTGTGTGTGTGTGTGTGTGTGTGTGTGTGTGTGTGTGTGAGAGAGAGAGAGAGAGAGAGACACCTTTGCACACTTATCTTGGTATGTCCATTTACGCACACACTATAATCCTCTATTTTATTCCATAGAAATTCATATAAAAGCCAGAAACTTTTTTGTACAGGCCTATCTAAATGGCTAATAGTGCCAACTGATGATCTATAGTAAAAATTACACATTTTACCTCTTCAAAACAGGGAAACCACCAAAAATTTAGAATGCATTATATGGTGTTATGGCTTTGCAATCAAAAAATGTCATTATAATGGAAGTCAATGGGGCAAAAACAGCCACCAACATAACAAAAGGGTAGTACATTTAAACAGTACACAAGGGTTAAGCATGTATTTGCAGTCACCGGCCATAGAGAGTTTAATGCAGGTTACCCCTATAATTTGCTTAAAGCACCACGGGGCGTTGGAAAATGGTGGATAATTGGATTTTAAGGCATAGCTTTCTGCCACTTGCGTCCAACGTTGATAGGGTGTTACAAAACGATCTCTTTCCTAAAAGCATTTGAAACAGCGTATACCGTTTCCTCATAATCTTAACTGACTATGGTCCAGTAAATGGAGCTGTACCGTCGAGGACTGCGCTGGCATTTCCACTGCAGCACAAACACATTCACACAGATGATTTATTGTGCGCGTGGCCTAAACTGACTCGGCACCCTGTGTGCCCGGTAAATCTCAATAGTTCACAACCGCGGAGGCATCCTTTGACATTACACAGCTCAGAGAGGAAGTCCTGTGAGGACAGAAGGTCCTCGGGTATTAGCAGCATTACAACTGTTCTTTAATGACCCGCAGCCATCTAGGAGATAAACGCAGAACAGACGTATCAGACTAGCTGTACATTTAAAAATAAGTGGCTGATGGAGGACATCTTGGTGAAGAAAAATTATATAAATATCATGTACTGTATATCTGCAGTATTAAATATGCATATTGTACACATGATCAAATTTGCTGCATATGCACAAAATATAAATATAAGGATTATTGTTATTCCATAGCCCACAATGGAGTTTTCTATGTATTTCTATGTAAATACAATACAGTTTGTAGTCATATTTTCAGTTATTATTATTTATTATATGAGAGTTTTATTTTGTTCACCAAACTAGTGGTTCCAATTGGATTTGCCTTGTAAAACTTAAATCCTCTTTCTATGCAAATTCATGTTTGTTTTAATCAATCTTGTTTTGTTTTTTTCTTGTTTTATTTTAATAATTAAAAGTTTGTCATTCATTCATTCATTCATTTTCCTTCTACTTCTCTCTATTTCAGAGGATCCACAGTGGAATGAACCGCCAACTATTCTAGCATACAGTATGTTTTACACAGCGGATGTCCATCCAGTCACAACCCAGTACTGGAAAACACCCAATCACACACACACACACACACACACACAAACACACACACACACACACACACACACACACACACACACACACACACACACACACACACACACACACACACACACACACACAAACAACGGCCAATTTAGTTTGTTCAAATCACTTACAGCTAGGGCCAGACGGATTTTGCGGACGTTTTTTTTGCTATTTCTGCAGAGAATTTTGGTATAAGTCAATTTTTGAGTTATTTTGGGAGCATCATATCTAAAACCTTAATATATGAAATAAAAAATAATATCTTTTTAACTTTTATTTAATGTTTAAAATGCAAATCCAATTAGATTTACTCTATTTGGTAAAGCAAGTTTGTCATATAATATATCTACTAAAAGACAGAAAATAATACTGTACAAACTGCATTGTACATAAATCAGACGAACATTTTCATATTAGTCAATAATATTACTGAAATAAAAAAAAACTGAATAAATACAGATTTACACACATTTACTCAAGTAAATAAATAGAAATAATGATAAGCTAAGAATCAGCGGAATTCTGCGCGCACAGATTCCGGGTGGGCCTACTTATAGCCCATGTGTTTGGACTGTGGGGGAAACCTGAGCACCCAGAGGAAACTCTTTCGAACACAGGGAGAACATTGCAAAATCCACACAGAATTGCCAACTGACCCAGCTGGGACTCAAACCATGACCTTGCTGTGAGGTGACAGTACTAACCACTGTGCCACCCTGTATTGTGATTATTCTATACATTTCTATTCTATTCTATTCTAATTATTAAAAACAAAAAATATATATGTTTTTATTGTTATCACTAAAACTTTTGAGTTGTACATTCTACAATAGTAGCTTGTTTCTGTCAAAATATTCAAGATAAACTAAACTTTGAAGATGCTATAAGGTTAAATTATTACATGTTTATGACTGGGCTCCGTCTGCATTTTTAATTAATTACATTTTTTGGCATAGCTGAAATATTCTATGTGGGGAAAAAAAACGTCATATCATCTACATTTTTCAGAATACCAATGATCCTTTCTTTTTTTAACTATTAATGCATCGTGTGATAACTGTGAATGTTAATCATTGCATAAAACACCTGTTTAACAAATTATATTTTTAAAAAGAGCACTTATGCTGAAAATTATCTTTTATAAGCTGTTTGGACAGAACTGTGTGTAGGTATAGTGTGTCCACAGTCATATTGGAATAATATAGAAACAATAAGTCTGTTTTTTTTTTTCTGATGTTAAAATAGCATCCAAAACCCTCCCATTTTGAGGCTGACAGCAACGTGAAGTACGAGTGCAGTTTCCCCACCCACCGAATTGACTGACAGCCACGTATTAACATGTCTCCATAGTAATGCATATAATATCAGGAAGACAGAACGTGCACAAAGCAACCAGGATTAAAAAAATCTGTTCAACAGTCTGTGATCATCAATTATCATCTAATGTGATCAAGAATGAGTTTTACAAGTTTAAAACGTTTTTAAAACAGTGTATGATTGTAATGAATTACAGTGATTTTACCGTCTTTGTCACCATATGCGCATGTCAGTACAATTATAAAAGAAGACACTTCAATCCCGCTTTGTGGACGTTAAATCAGGTTTATTTTGTACATTAACATAATGGATATCCATACAGCAGTGGATATTACCGTGTATCCTGTCACATTTGCCGTGCAAAAACAGTGCAAAATTGAATATACGCACCCTATGCGTGTCCCCTGTGTGTGTATGTGAGTGCGTAACCTTTGCAATGACATTGTGTGCGACTCGCATAAAACGTTGTGATCATTGCAACGCCACAACAAATACATCAAATAATCATTGGGAAAGTTCTTACTGTAGTATTTCTCACAAACTTTGTCAGATCTGCTTCCTTCATGTCTGTCACTGTGCTGTTTATCTGACGCAGCGGAGGCAGAAAACAGCTATATTTTGTCCAGAGCAAAAACAGCTATATTGTGTCCAGAGCAGAAAATTCTAATGTTCAGTAAGGTATAATAAATAATCTGTTTTGAGCTGAAACTTTACAGACACATTCTGGAGACACAAAAGACTCATCTTAAATCTTGAAAAAAATGTAAAATAGGTGCCCATTAAATATGGTTGGAGCTTTCAATTGAACATGCAAACTCTACACAGAAATTTCAACTGGCCCAGCCAGGACTCGAGTCAGCAACCTTCTTGCTGTGAGGCTAGTGTGCCGCCATTTCTTTAAATATTCATTCATTTTCTTTTCGGCTTAGTCCCTTTATTAACCTGGGGTCGCCACTGCCAACTTATCCAGTATATGTTTTACGCAGCGGACGCCCTTCCAGCTGCAACCCATCATTAGGGAAACAACCATACACATTCATTCACAGACATAGACTACGAACAATGTAGCTTACTCAATTTACCTGTACCGCATATCTTTGGACTACCGGAAAACCTGAAGGAAACCCACACGAACATTTGGAGAATATGCAAACTCCACACATAAACACCAACTGACACAGCCGAGGCTCAAACCAGCAACCTTCTTGCTGTGAGGCGAAAGCACTAACTACTGCGCCACCGTGTCCCCTTTCTTTAAACAGTGATGTGAAAATAATTAAAAAAACAGCATCAATACTTACACAATTAAAAGTATAACAACAGTATCAATAAAGCAGAGGTAATGTACATATTTACATTTAATTACTGACTAAAATATGACATTTTTAGCCAAAAGACAATTAATATGCATGTATGATGCACAAACAACATCGCGTTGTAATATCTCTCACTGCATAAATGTACTACATGCATTTCTCTACTATTATTTTTATTATTATTATGAACTGTTTGCGGTGTCCTTTTCACACCTCTTAATACAATAGGCTAAAAGGTAATAAAGGAGGGGAGACGAGTCTTTCCACAGGATGTCTTGGATTAGGCTGGATCTTTCAGTTTTGCTGACCCTCTGAGGTGAAAGAACATCCCGTCTCAACCAAATAAGCGTCTTCCCAAACCCTGTCCTCAATGCGATACATATCACCCCTTCAGACTACGCACTAATCCTGTGTTTACGACTGGAGCTGAATGCCTGCATTCTGTGGAGCATATCCCTTTACCTAATCTGAGTCACACACACTGAAACTGAATTACCCCCGAAACGTCCCGCGTCCTGCTTTCAGATGAGCACCACATGACCGCTGCAATATTTTTGGACAATTTGTAACCAAAACGCGTCTGATTAGGATCCCGACTATATTTAGAGGCAAACACACACAGAAAAGGGAGTCTGAGTCAAAGATCACGTACGGGTTGAAGGAAAACAACACCAAGCGAAAGGAACTTTGCGACCCACCCTCCCCTTTTCCAAAACCACATCTAACATCCATTGAGAGAAAAGCGGCAGCCAAATTATTGGCGTGTGTGCAGCTGTTTCAACTGAATGTATCAAAATGATTTAAAACGCTTGACAGTGCGGATCGCCTTCCAACCAAAATTGTTTTTTGTTCCTGCTATTGAAGTGTGCTTTAAAACTAGCCTTTAAATACGTCTGATTATTCCGAAGTTTCATGTGGCTACAAACCGATTGCTGGATTTTTCTTTTTAAATCTAGCTAGCAAGCAAGCTGTCAGCGCAGAGATCGGGCCGCCAGCTCAAAGCTTAATGACTGTTTATCAGTGGTTTCGGCCTTACTGTTAATGAAAGGGTGGCCTACCACCTCAAGAGCCTTGTCATCTCCTCTTGGCCTCTGATAAAAGCATCCGACTCGCTGGGCTTTGATAATTTTTACCCTTAAAAAGCTAGAACGTAGGACTTGGCAGTCAAAGAAGCTGCACAACAGACTTTGTCGGACCACTTGTCGTGCCTTCATGCTTGAAAAGTGCTTTAAGAGGCCAGATACTTGGCTGAATTAATGGTGCGTATGGTGTCGAGCCTCTGAGGTGACCCACCGACTTACTGGAACTGCATTTCCCCGCCCCTTCACGTTTAATCACCAATTATCACATTGGGAATTGCTTGGAATGTCAATCTGGACGTTTGCAATGTAGTGTCATGTTAAAGGAATAGTTCATCCAGTGGTTCCAAACCAAAATTAGTTTCTTTCTTCTGTTCGACACAATACAGGCCCAGAGCCAGGGGGGTTTGGATGGTTCGAAAGACCCACTGACAAAGGCACAGCATTTGTCTCATACATGAGCTCATTTGTCCTATTATGACTGTTATGCCATTATAAGTTATCAAAATAACCCATCAAAAAAGGCTTCAATCTGATGGCAGTAAAGTCAATTTTCACTGTATTTTATTGTGGAAAAAGGAATTTTTTTTTTTTTATTATTCATGTCTCTTTTACTTTTCATTAAACAATTGAATTTGTTGTGCTTAAAAGTGATACATTAACTGAACTTCTACTGTTGAGTGTGATATGCTTTGCATGCAAATGAAGCATTTTTGCAGAAGTAGAGGAAGCTGATAGAAATGCAAAGGTCTGCTTGTCTGAAATTAACTTGAGCACTGCTGCTAAACTTCCTATCTGCAGAAATGTGTTGAAACCGAACACAGAATATGTGAAGTTGAGAAAGTCTTATGCTTTTAATGTTCTGCAGAGAATTTGTGAAAAAAAAGAGGACATATGTATGCAGGGCTCGAAATTGTGACCATTTTGGTCGCATGTGTGCCCGAAATTTTATCTATGCCAACTCAAAATATATTTCGGAGCATTTGTGGAGTGCATAAAATTGTTGTGTGCGACCAGTTTTTCCTGCAAAATGTTGACCACATGCGCGGATTTGAGAGACGTTGACGCAGAATGCATCTTTGCACTTGAAACGCGAAACGCAGTGCTCAGGTATGGTTTAAAACAGTTGTCATGTCAACTTGCTACAGTAAACAAAGCCAAGTCAGTAATGCTTGCCCCACCTTCGCGCTCTTCTTATTGGCCCTCTGTTCTAAAACTGAATTGGTTAAAATCAGCTGTCAATCACTCAGTCATAGCCTTCTGGTTTGAGATGACCGGGAGAACTACTACCGTGAAAATAAGAGGGGCAGCTATATGTAAAATTTGACCCCAGGTATACCTTCGCAAACAGGCTTGCACTGAGTAAACTAATATCGCTACTCATGAAAAGGCCGGTATTGCTATTAACATGATGTATGCATATAATAATGTACAGTATATGTCAAAAGCATCAGTGCAATATCAGACACTACCCGTGAGAACAGCACAGTTATATCATTAACAGATTCATTCATGTCAAGCAGTGCGTGCAGGGCCGGTGAGCGGTCCGTGTATCTTTTAGTCACTCAGTTATGTTATAAAAATGTATTTTCTTGTGATAACGGGATTTCGTTGAGACATATTTTCTTCACGCAAGCATATATATATATATATATATATATATATATATATATATATATATATATATATATATATATATATATATATATATATATATATATATATATATCAAACTAACAAGCAAAAAAAAAAAATATATATATATATATATATTTTAAAAATGTGTATAAAACGTATGCGCACAACTGAATAGAATAATCTTTATCCGATAAGAAAAAAAGCACATTTGGAAACACATTTACTGATTAAATTCCAGCATGCACGTCATTTTTGACGCATGATGGGAAAGCATTAATAGACAAATAAATGGATTGAAATGTATTGTAAAACATCTTAAATGCTGTTTTGGCCATTTTAAAATGCCGTAGCCAACGTCTGTTGTCAAAGCGATTCAATATCATTACATTCCAGACCTGTCTTGAGCAGCTACGATCCAAAATACGCCTCTAAAAGCCACTGCCCGTTCATTGCATTTCGTCTTCTGAGATGCACATAATTTTTTTATATAAAAAGAAATTTGCTGCCACAAAAAGTAAGTGGCGATATACTTCTCTTTGCAGGGATTCTGCAGGTTCACCAATTCAAATTTAAGATTTTTTAAAGACATTTTTAGGCCTTAAAAATTACATTTCAGACTTACAGGGCTAAAGGCTAAAGATTTTATTAATGGTCCAGCAGAAAAAAATTATTAACTCGCCCCATCAAGAAACAAATTCTAAGGTAAATTTTAAGTCACATGTTTTTATGTCAAATCAAGCAGACCCTAGTTGTATACTTGCATTTTCAACTTAAAAAAACCTTTAACTTTCCAACTTAAAACTTTAATAAACTAAATGTATACACAACACACTGTGATAATATTAGTTATAAATCGAGTTCTGCAAAAAGTTTTATGAAGATGTATTGTTGATGATTGGATGTGTGTTGGATCAATTGGGTAGCTTTGCATTAAGAAAAGTTAAGACCTGTTTAAAATCATTTAAGACCTACAATACAATCTTTCAGTGAATTTAAGACCTTTTAAAGGCCTAAAATTTTGATTTTTAAATTGAAGACAATTTAGAACTTTTTAAGACCCTGCAGACAACCTATCTTTGACTCATCAGATAGAAATGGTGCTTTATTCACAAATGTTTTATGCAATATTCCAGTTTTGCAGAGATTTAATTCACATCATTGAATGGTAACATGGTTACTTTCTACAAAAAATCTTCTTTTATGTTCAACAGAAGAAAGAAAATCAGGTTTGCGACAAGGTGAATAAAAGATGACCAAATTAAAATTTTAAGGTGAACTTTCCCTTTAAGTGTAACTCTGAAACGGTCAGTTGGTCACACACGCATACGAGCAGCTCTTTTGCCGTTCTCCCCTCCGTCTGAGTTCAGCTCTACCCCTCTCAGAGTCAGATAAGGACACATCTGCTGAGTATTATCCCCCAGACTGCCGTGGGGCCCCTTTATACATCAACCCCTCACATACTGAACACACACACACGTACATGTACATATGCACACACCCCCTCGTGGTTTCTTACACACGTCTAACTCTTTGTTTTCTGCCTCCAAATGCATCGCTCAGCCTCAGTCTGATTTTATCTATTTTTTAATCAAATTCAAACCCTATTTTTCATTATTAGGTCTTTTGCTACTTAGCTACTGAGTTTCTAATCAGTTTTTACTCTTTTTCTTCATTTATATGACCTGACTGAGGATAATACTGGACCTCCCAAACATAGGTTCAACTGTAGGTGGACAATACTGGTGGTGCCTTGAAAAACCATGGTCTTGTATTCACTTATTGACCTTTCCTATTTCCTAATTGTGGATATTGTGTCATTAAAGGAATTAAATAGGATTTGGAAATCCTTGTTATTAGCTGGGGTTGTTTGAATTTAACATTTTTTAAACAAATTCCGATTCCTGGTTTCAGTATGAATGAACTTAATTAATAAAACCGTTTCCTAACAACACGAGAAGCCAAAAGATTCTAGAGAAAAGGATTTTTTTTCTTCTACACCAGGCATGATATGACAAATATTTTGGGTGCTTTCACACACCCGCATCCGGGGTTATTTGATGTCAAAGTATGATACGTTTAGCTAGTGTGAACACTGTCTTCTGAACTTGGCTGTGCACCCGTAAACGGTACCCGAGTCCGCCTGAAAGAGGTGGTCTGGGCACGGTTTGTGTAAAATCTGATCCAGTTCACTTCTGATAGGAATGCAACCGTACCAAATAATCGAAGTGAACCACTAACTGTACAACAAACTTCAGTTTACATAACTTAATTTGTGTGTGTATGTCTGGGTATCACCAACCTTGGTGACAAGCGGGTCTGACCCAGAGCAAACAGTGATAATGTCTGCTCGTTTCCACCAAAAACAACTTCTGCAGACATCGTGTGATGTTCTGAACATGTTTAATGTTTTTGAAGCAGGTAGACGCAAGAAGTAAGTGGTAACAAAACCAAATGTTTCAGTAAAGGAAGATCGTAATATGCAGATGTTTCCATTTTGGCGCTTTGCTTTCGTGGCCGTCACCTAGCAACAGCTGTACACACAACAGCAGGTTGATGATGCAAGAGTACCGGGGTTCAGAAGGAAAAAAGACAGTGTGAACACAAACCAGCTGAGAGGAGACAATTGAACTTCGGACCAAGCATTCAAGCCAAGAGTGAAAGCACCCTTAAATACCAGATATATTCAGAAGCATAGAACAGTGAGTGAACTGCACTCAGAAAAAAATGGATAGGATTATAATCTAATTAACAAACATTAATCCTCAATAACATTATTAAAAGTACAAACTGTGACAATTGTTGGTTTGCACTGAATCACAGTTTAATGTTCATGTTCAAACTGTATGTTTACAGTCATTTTAATTTCAAGATCTGAGATACCTTTCTTCTGGCACTCTCAGAATTACAACAAATGTGATGAAAATGGTATTCAAACTATTCAAGTGGTAATTTAAGGAAAAACTTTTCACTTTACCGAAACAGACTTATTTTACAACTCCCCAAGAGTTTAACAGTTGAGTTTTACCATTTCTGAATCCATTCAGCCAATCTTCAGGTCTGGCAGGAACACTTCTAGCTTAGTTTAGCATTATTAATTGAATTGGATTAGACCATTAGCATTTTTCTCAAAAAAAAAAAAAAAAAAAAAAAAACTTGAAAAGATTTTTTTTTTTTTTTGATGCCATACCATGGCTGCCGAAGGTGCAATGATATTACGGGGCACCTAAAAATAGTGCCCAACTAGGTAACTAGATAACAAAGTAATATAATTTCTTCTCCTGCAACCATGGTACAGTTTAACAGAAAGGTTCCATGAATTTTATGCCAGAATATAGTTCATAGCCATATCAGCCTAGAAAATAGCTACTTTTAATTTTAGTTAGTAAAAAATGTAACTAAAGAAATGTAAATCTTTAAATGGGAAAATTATCAAAAGTCCTTTTTTTGAACAAGATGCTAATGGTCTAATCTGATTCAGTGATTTATGCTAAGCTAAGCTAAGTTAATTGTGTCCCCGCCAGATGTGAAGATCACTTGAATGAATGAAAAAATTGTAAAAATTCAACTGTTTAACTCTAGGTCACTTACGGTAAAATACGTCTATTTCCAAAAGAAGTGTAGTGTTCCTTTAATAGACAATAAAACACATAATCAGTACCTGAGGTGATCCCTGTTATGATAGCTTTTGTTCAGCAATAATGCCCCAGAAACAGAAACTTTGAATTAAAAGCAAGAAAAAAAAAAATTAAAATACCTTTGCAGCGATACACTGATGATGAGTATCTAGATGCTGTTCACATAGTTAAGTGATGTTTAGATAAAAATATGTGCTGTGCTCTTTCCTCTCTGTAGCATAAACACAAAAAAATGAAAAAAGTGAGAAAACAGCATTAAAAAAAAAAGTGTCTGATCATACTGGTATGGATATATTTGCATAAGTTATGCATTTTACCAGCATCGTGTCGAAGATTGAAAGGGAAATTAAGCAAAAGTCACTTTTATAAGAGGTTTAAACAGTTGTGTGGCAACAGCCTGAGAATATAACCAGTTTACATGGATAAATATGTATTCATTTTATAATCACACTTGATAAAAACAGTCTGCAGAAACACTTTGATTGGTATTCTTCCTTTGTACGTGTCACCAGAAGGAGAAAGCTCGGCCCATTAGTGATGATCTTTCCCTCATTAGCATTGGACGTTAGTCTTGCTTTTGCATCTGCCACTATGCTGATCCATAGGCATTCATAGCTCCGCCCTCTTTAGAAAAGAGCTCTCATTTAAATTTAAAGTAACAGTCACCAAAAAGGGCATAATTTGGATTAATGCCTAAAAGGGGCAGTTTCAAAGAGTTATAAAACATTATGTGTGTGGTATTTTGAGCTGAAACTTCACATACACACTCATGGGACATCAGAGATTTATTTTACATCTTGTAAAAAGGGGTATCATAGGTCCCCTTTAAATGCTGACTTTTAAATATTGACTACTGTTTTAACTCATTCTACTCAATGCCATCTTGTATCCTTAGCAATAAAATGTGATTATTACATGACAATTCTAAAACCTTGAGGACTTCTACTATTAACAAACAGGTTTAAAGTACTAAAAATTCTTAAACTAAAAGTATAAGCAGTTTCAAAATATTAATAACTACTATAATAGTATACGGATACTAAAATAATATTGATGCACAGGAAAACACACTCCAAGTCTCCCTGTCAGACAGTGTAAACTTACACAGTTGATATCTGATACGAGTGCTTTGTGTTTATCTGTCGGATAGTATTAAGCTAAACAGAAAGATGATTTTGACTGTGTTTGGGTTAACAGCTGGGACCCTCTGCTCTCGGAGTGCTTTAAAACCCGCTGCGTATGTGGATTCTTCCACAAGTCTGCAAGATTGTGATGGAGAGAGGACACTTTATCACATCAAAGCACACAGATCTGATTATACCACCCGACAATAAAGACAACACTGGAAACATATGCTTTAAAAAAGCTATTGTGTGTCAGCATGTTCTGGTATTGGACCTCTGTCATTCTCTCTGCCTAATGAGAGACCATGACTACATCTCTAGCATTCCTGTCAGTCAGCTACCTGGTTACACATAAACACTTTATAAACCAGGTGTGTGTGTGTGTGTGTGTGTGTGTGTGTGTGTGTGTGTGTGTGTGTGTGTGTGTGTGTGTGTGTGTGTGTGTGTGTGTGTCTGTGAGGAGGAGGGGGACTTAAAGACTTTAAAAGCTTTCTTTGTTACTGCATGTCGGGTTCATTGTTTCAGTATTGTTCATTGTCCTTTGTCAGTTGAACTTTTAAATCATTTTTTGGGCCATAACCAGCCTTGTGCCATTTATGCCTCAGACTTAATTTGTTTTACCTCAGATTGTGTGGTTTGTTGAGGATAGGTGTGATTTCAACTATAGACCATTTCAATGTGGTCATAGCATTGGCCCATGAACAAAACTATATCTTAACTGTAACAAGAGGCAAGTCAATCATATCTTAATGTTAAAACAGCTATCATGACATCATTTATCAATATGTGGCTCTTTTTGGATTCTCAGAAGCTACACAAGTTGAAAATGTAAAACATGAAATATGTTGGGACCCTTGTTTTTGTTTACATTCTTTAAAATGGTTTATATTGATTAGACCTGTAAATTTTGTGACATGAACTTAAGCCAGACAGGAGCAAAATCTAGAGACCGGAATGAAAACGCTATAGCAAGTCCACTACAAAATGCAACCTACCAAACTGAACACCCTAATAACTGCATAGCAACTCACTAAAAACCAATTTAATCACCCCTGCAACCTACAAAATACCAAACCGACCACCTTAGTAACTGGTTACATATTACAAACTACTCTGGACAAACTAACAACTGCATAGCAACTCACTTAAGGTGTCAAAATTAATTGTTTCTTCGGTGAACCATGGTGCAGACGCGGACAATTCAGTATTGGTTCAGTAATAGATCATAACCAGTTAATAGGTATTGACGTCTTGGGCTGCAACTAACGATTAGTTTAATAATTGATTAATCTGTCGGTTATTTTTTGATAAATTGATGAATCGTCCTGTTTTCAACCCAAATATCTAAAAATAAATCCTAAATTAAGATTCATACTAGACTCATGAAGTAGTATAGGAAAATATGTCTTGTTTTGGACAACCAAATAACTGCATAACTCACTAAAAACCAATTTAATCACCCCTGCAACCTACAAAATACCAAACCGACCACCTTAGTAACTGATAACATATTACAAACTACTCTGGACAAACTTACAACTGCATACAACTCACTAAAAACTAGACGTGTGAAAATAGTTTCTTCGGTGAACCGCGGTATAGACGCGGACAATCCAGTATCGGTTCAGTAATAGATCATAACTGGTTAATACGTATTGATGTCTAGGGCTGCAACTAACGATTATTTTAAATAATTGATTAATCTGTCGATTATTATTGGATTAATTGATGAATCATCCTGTTTTCAGTCCAAATACCTAAAACAATCTTAAATTAAGATTCATACTAGACACATGAAGTAGCATCAGAAATTATGTCTTGTTTTGGACAACCAAATAACTGCATAACAACTCCCTAAAAACCAATTTAATCACCCCTGCAACCTACAAAATACCAAACCGACCACCTTAGTAACTGGTAACATATTACAAACTACTCTGGACAAACTAACAACTGCATACAACTCACTAAAAACTAGAGGTGTGAAAATTATTTGTTTCTTCGGTGAACCGCGATGCAGATGCGGACAATCCAGTATCGGTTCAGTAATAGATCATAACCGGTTAATACGTACTGATGTCTAGGGCTGCAACTAACGATTATTTTAAATAATTGATTTAAATAATTTAAATAATTGATCAATCCAAATATCTAAAAAAAATAAATCACTAAAAACTATGGGTGTCAAAATTAATTGTTTCTTCTGTGAACAGACGTGGACAATCCAGTATCGGTTCAGTAATAGATCATAACTGGTTAAATTAATTGTTTCTTCTGTGAACAGACGTGGAAAATCCAGTATCGGTTCAGTAATAGATTATAACCGATTAAATTAATTGTTTCTTCGGTGAACAGATGCGGCCAATTCAGTATCGGTTCAGTAATAGATCATAACCGCTTAATATGTATTGATGTCTGGGGCTGCAACTAACGATTATTTTACGAATAAATTAATTTGTCGATTATTTATTTGATTAATTAATAAATTGTCCTGTTTTCAATCCAAATATCTAAAAAACTCTAAAAACTAGCAGCGTCAAAATTAATTGTTTCTTCGGTGAACAGCAGTGGAGACGTCATCAATTCATTATCGGTTCAGTAATAGATCATAACCGGTTAATTTGTATTGATGTCTAGGGCTGCAACTATTGATTATTTAAAAAATTGATTAATCTGTCGATTATTTTTTGATTATTTGATTAATCGTCCTGTTTTCAATTCAAAAATCTAAAAAAAAATCTTTAATTAAGATTCATACAAGACACATGAAGTAGCATCAGAAATTGTCTTGTTTTCTGAAAAAACTTCTCGAAATTAAGTGATTGTTTGCTTAAAACAAGCAAAATTATTTGCCAATGGGGTAAGAAAAATAAACTTTAATGAGATATAATCTCAAACAGAAGTTAAGCATCACCTAATTTTCTCATGCCATTTTACGCCTGTCTAGTCTTTAAGATTTTTTAGACGTTTGGACTGGAAACGAGATGAAATTACTAAGTAAGAAAAGCTTTTTTGCAGTGCAGCAATACATACATGACGAAAAATGAATGATCAAAAAAAAAAAGCAGTGAAAAAAAAACAGGTCTTTAGTCTTGCAATGCAAAGTGCAAAGTAACTATACCATTGCTGCTTTACTTCCGGTATTAACCCTTTCACTGGTGAGTTTAAAATAGTCATTTTGTTGGCGATCATTATTTTAGAAGGCTCACCCTTAATTAAGCAGCAAAAAAAGATGCCGTTTTATTTTGTAAAAAAAAAACTGTTTTTGAACTAAATGAATTATTGACTTCTGCTGTCTTCATTAAGCCTGAAACATTTATTGATCCAAAATATTTAAAATGTTTCTCAAAATTAAACATATTGTGTTCAAAGGGGAAAAGTTTTTGTTTTTTTACCCAGACATTTTAAAAGAATACATTTTAGAGCATTAATCACAATACCGTGAAAACCTTAAAACCATGATATTTTTATCCAAGCTTATCATGCCGTCAGAATCCTATATCGGCCCATGCCTAACCCTGATGCACCGAGATATCCAATTGAACCGCCTCGATGGCATGATAATCGTAACTGAACCTTATCAACTTCTTTAAACCTCTACTAAAAACCAATCTAATCACCCCGCAACCTATAAAATACCAAACGAACACCCTAGTAATTGGAAATGTATTACAAACTACCCTGAACAACCTTAAAGCTGCATACCAGCTTACTAAAAATACACTACACACCCTAGCAACTGCATAGTATATTAACAACTACTCTAGACACCCTAGCAACTGCTTGGCAACTCACTAAACACCATTATAAGCACCCAAACAACTTCAAAACAATTTGTTAAAAAAAAAAAAAACATGCCGATCACCCTAGCAACTGGATAAACAACCACTGTAAATGCCAAAGCAACTGAATATCAACTTGTTAAAAAATTTTTACTCATGCCCCCAACTTACTAAATACCAACCCGACCACCTTAGTAACTGGTAACATATTACAATCTACTCTGGACAACCTAACAACAGCATAGCAACTCAATTAAAAAGACACTAAGTACGCTAGCAACTGTGTAGCATATTCATAACTACTCCAGACAACTGATTGGCAACTCACTAAACCTTTATTAACACTAAAGGAACTGCAAAGCAACTTGCTAAAAAAAACACGCTCGCTCTAGCAACTGGATAAACAACTACTGTAAATTCCATATTTATTGAAAAGAAACTCACCAAAAACAAAACAATGCAACTGCATAGTAACTGATAAACAACCACGGTAAAAGCCATAGCAACTGAATATCAACTTGTTAAAAAATCTAAAATAAACACGTGGTACAGTTCGTTCTGTCAAACGCACATCACATGACCCCAACTAGTCAAACTCTCACCAAAGAGCTTAGAATGACCAAGAGGCGACACGCTAGTGTAATTTGGGAAACAGCCACTAGGATACGCGGCGGCCATTTTGGAATGAAAACTCCATTAGAACAACAGCATATTATAAGTCTGTAAAATAAACTATTAAAAGTGCTGATGATTGTGATAATAAGTGTTGTATTGTCATCTTTCAGGTTGTATCTCAGCTTTAATACACTTTATAAATAGATATATAACAAACAAAGCAGCTGCTTGCCATCGCAAAAGTAATGAGATTCAATGGACGGCCGATCACTTTCACTCCAAAAATGGCAGAATCCAGGGCTGTTGCTGGGTGCTGCTGTTGCAATGGAACGTTCCATTGAGTGTCGCCTCTTGGTTATTCTAAGCTCTTTGCTCTCACAAATGTGTAAATAAAGAGTCGCTGTCATTTCTAGAGGAGATTCATCATCAAAAAGTTGTGAATTACTTCAGAAGAGCAGCGCATTCAGACGAAGCATTATCTGGAGGATGATAATGTGTAACATGGCCATAAATAAGGTTGGTGTCGTGATCTCGTTCCTTTCAAGTGCGTATGCACATTAGCTCGGGCAACCTAAAAAAAATGCAGATTTTGTTTGATTCAAACATTTAGAAAGTAAACTTATGAGAGAGATGTTTAACTTTATTGGTGATTCCAAATGTGTAATGTTGAATGTAAAAATATGTAAAAGTTTGGCAAACAGTTTTGGTGATTTAATGTTTCCCCATTCAGACAGAACGCCCAAGCATACTCCCACAGAGGCATTTCAAAGATGGCCGTTGAGTGAAATGACTTGCCTTAAAGAAACTTTGGTATTAGTATTTATTTATTTATTTATTTATTGCTTGTACTGAAACAGAATTAGGTGAATGAAAGGTGAAGAATTTGTTTTTATTTGATTATCCTCACATAAACCAGATCATTGTGATTTCAAATCAGCGATCAATCCGTCTAAAGTGTATCAGATCCGCTTTTATTCACGGTTGATTTAATAGATTTGAACCTTTGCAGCACTAATCTGAAACAGATAATGGCAGAGAAGAATGGTTTACTGAAGCTAATTGAATTAAAGAGGGGTATCTGAGGACACCGTCCCCAATGAGAGCACTCGCAATCTGGGATGGAGAAAGTAAGGACACTGCCATCTCAAGCAAGACCTTTTGCCAGGCAGCATGTTCCAATCTCACTAATACTAAATACAATCAAAGCCAAAATCGCCACAGGATTTTGGATACTGTATGTAGAAACTTGTATATCACGGAATTAACTAAATATTCTATAAATTTTAATTATTACGTGCACTTAATGTACACTAAATTACATCAAATTCTTTTATGTAGAATTGAAAGGAATAATCAGTTTTTCTTCCATGTTTTAATTTTAAACAATTAGCATATGAGCACATCCCCTTAATTTTTTTCCATATACATTTCTAAGAGAATATATATAATATATTTTAGAGCATTTAATAAACAGTCATACTCATTAAAATAAGAGTGTGGTCACCTACTATATTTAGAAAGGTTCAAATTAAGTATTGCAAAAAAAAAAACACACAAAAAAAAAACACAATTTTAATTAAATTCTATATTTTTTATAATTCTTTTTGTTTCCTTATTATACATTTGTTATTTCACATTTTTCCTTAACATATTAGACTGGCTTTACAAGTTTATGCATCATGATGTTGTTATTTTGTTAATTAGTTGCACTTTTGACTTTGGTACTGTCCAATTTAATGTGTATACACAAATACTTTCAAATTGTATTGCATACTATAGGTTTGCATATATTAATATCAAAAATAAAAATTTATTTAAAAGACAGATCTGAGAGGGGTGTACCTATTTATACTGGACAATATATATATATATATATATATATATATATATATATATATATATATATATATATATATATATATATATATATATATATATATATATATATATATATATATATATATATATATATATATATATATATATATATATATATATATATATATATATATATATATATATATATATATATATATATATATATATATATATATATATATATATAGTGTATATTTTTATCTCAGCATGAATAATCCAAACCATCCAAACTGATCTCTTTATTTTTTGTTTTCTATTGGATTCAAGTCAGGTGATTGGCTGGGCCATTTTACAGCTTGATTTTCTTTCCCTGAAAGCATTAGCAAGTTTCCTTGGCTGTGTTTTGGATGATGGTCTTGCTTAAATGTCCACTCTGGTTTCATCTTCCTCATCCTAGTGATGTAGATGTTGGACTGGAGCAGCTAATATTTGTTTACAATAACAAGGGACAGAGAGCTACAGAAGAACTACTAAGAAATTTCAGCTGCTGTTTGGGCTTTCCCTGCCTTTCTACTTCTCCCTTTCTTCATGTGTTCAATAGTTTTTCCCAGCACCATTTCAATTTATTACACATAACTTCATTTGTAAGCTAATTAGATTTGTTTTCTTTTCATATATGGATTTCTTTAGCTGTTACCAACATCTGGGGTAAATTGCAAGTCAACAGCACCTTTAGTTTTCTGAGAAAAATGGTGATGTGTTGGATACTTATTTCCCCCACTATGTGTGTGTGTGTTGTAAAAATGTATGAATGTAAAATGTATTTATAAATTATTAAATTGTATGAATTTTTACAATTGCAATTAATGAAATGAAATTAAAGTCTTTTGGAGCGCAACATTTTAACCAATAAAAAATAAGTACAGTAAAAGATGATACTGACAGGGCTTGAAATGTAACATTTCGATGGAGAAATAAAACTGGTTTTGTATATTATGTGATATACATTGTACAATTCCTTTCATAAAACCATATTGTCATATAAATTTAATAAGCACAGAACTCAAGTGACTCGATGGTAACCCTTCAAAATAACACTTTGGTTTAACCTAAAGGTTAGACAGATTAAACGAAATTAATTAAAAATATTACTGTACTGTAGAATAAGGCAGCACGGTGGCTCAGTGGTTAGCACTGTTGCCTCACAGCAAGAAGATCGCTGGTTCGAGTCTCAGCTGAACCAGTTGGCATTTTTGTGCAGAGTTTGCATGTTCTCCCTGTGTTCGCGTAGGTTTCCTCCGGGTCCCCAACAGTCCAAAGACATGCAATATAGGTGAATTCAATAAATTTAATTGGTCGTAGTGTATGTGTGTGTGTGAATAAGTATGTATGGGTGTTTCTAAGTACTGGTTTGCCACTGGAAGGGTATCCGCTACATAAAACATATGCTGGAATAGTTGTCGGTTCATTCCGCTGTGGCGACCCCTGATAAATGAGGGATTAAGCCGAAGGAAAATGAATGAATAAATGAATGAGTGAATGAATGTACTTTAGAATGTACTTCTTAAAGTAATAAAGCAACAGAGTGCTTCAAATGCAATTGTGTTAGTTGTAAAACTGTAAAAAGTAATTGTACTGTAATGAATAAAATTGAAAACAAAACGATGTAACAGAGAATCTGGGAGAAACAGAAAATCTAACAAATTTGAATCTACCTGGGTTGTCTCACATCCCACGCCATTGACCCCGTACACACACACAGACAGGGTAAGGGGATCTTTTGTTTGCTGCTGGTCGTCTCTGAGCTCCCGCTGAAGGAATGTCTGTGTGAACTCCATTGATGAGGTACAACTCATGTCATTCTTTCCCTCTCCACATTCTGAAAGACTTTCCATATGTCGAGGCCTCTAGAGTCCAGTCTACATGCTGTAATTCCAGACTCTCCTGTTTAGTACCTGACTCTATGGAAATAAAAGGCAGGACAATAAAGCACAACAAGAGGACAGACATACAGGTAA
Organism: Danio rerio; assembly: GCF_052040795.2. NCBI lineage: Eukaryota > Metazoa > Chordata > Actinopteri > Cypriniformes > Danionidae > Danio > Danio rerio. The sequence goes on from NC_141035.1 coordinate 38,779,297, forward strand.
AAAAAAAAAAAACATAGCACTAAAAACAGATGCTAATGACTCAATTCAACCGTCCAGCCACACTAGAACACACACAATGCTAATTCAGAGATAGATCTGTCCATTATAATACTCAGACAAATTAAACATGCGCCATTGTTTACAAGTTTATGGTTAGTTTCACCCTTCACTTGTTTAAAAAAAGAAGATATTTTTATAAATATATGATAAATAAATGTTTGAAACAAGTGAAGGGTGAGTAAATTTTTTTTTTGGGTGAACTATCCCAACATTTTAGATTCTGTTCAACATTTTAGATTTTTAGAGTAAACATTCGGCCACTAGAAATAATAAGGTTTGTAACTTTATCTGTACCTGAATATTCATTCTTTTTTTTTTTCTTTTCGGCTTAGTACCTTTATTAATCATGAGTCCCACAGCGTGATGAACCGCCAACTTATCCAGCACGTTTTTACGCAGCGGATGCCCTTCCAGCTGCAACCCATCACTGGGAAACATCCATTCACACTCATACACTGTGGACAATTTATCTTACCCAATCCACATACAGCGCATGTCTTTGAGCTTGTGGGGGAAAACCCAAACGAAAGCGGGGAGAACATGCAAACTCCACACAGAAATGCCACCTGACCCACCCGAGGCTTGAACCAGCGATCTTCTTGCTGTGAGACGAAAGCACTACCTACTGCGCCACCGCGTCATGCTGTACCTGAATACTGTTCAGAAAATCTATCATTCATGTTTATCTTTGCTATACTGGACTTATCCATGCCGGATATTTTGTAATATATTTATTCATTTTCCTTCGGCTCAGTCCCTTTATTCATCAGGGGTCGCCACAGGGTAATGAACCACCAACTTATCCAGCATGCACAGCGGATAGCCTCGCAGATGCAACCCAGTACTGGGAAAGGTTTGGAACACCTTGAGGATAAATAATGAGTAGGTTACATAATCATTTTAGGTGAACTATCCCTTTATTTTTATTGAATTATCTCTATATATTGTGACACTGTCACTTTATCATAATTATCATGTTTACAAGCCTTTTTGCAATATACACTGTTTTATATCTGCACAACTCTGGTTTGCACTCATTGCCATATGCCCTTACTGTACATTGTATTGTTTACAAATTTTTATTCTTTATGTATATTTCTAGACTACATTTTATGTATATTTTAGATTACATTTTATGTATAATTGTATTTATTGTAAATTATTTCTAAAAACTCTTTAATTTTATAGGCACCTACAGGGTCTGAGAGTAACTTAGTTTTGATTCTGTCCTGTACATGTGATTGAATTGACAATAAAGCTGACTTTGACTTTCATAATGACTAGAATTATTTTACAGAAGGATTACTATCAAACACTCGACTTTAGTTGCGAAGTGAATTGATTAAATGCACAGTTTATAAGTGACATTTCGACGTTTAGTTAGCATTTACTACACATAGCCGTGATTCCGTAATTAAGAAGCTAATTTAAGCAAACTGGATTGAAATTAAGCTGGTTTTATATTTGCACATTCAGACTTAATAATACAATTTCACAAAAGTATTTTTTTTTTGCAAATTCCAAATAGTGAAATCATATGATCAAAGTACAACTATATTCATAGTCAAATAAATAGTGCTAACGTTAAATAAGTCATAACGTTACTTCCATGTGATTTAAGGTTAAATATTTCCAGTATCATGGCTCCCTGCATGTTTCAAGTTGTCAATGAACGAACCTGCGAATATAAAACCAACTTTAACTCAGTGTAAACTGGCTGCTGTATTCACAGAAGTAACCTCACACAGAACTTGACGCCATTATCGTCCGAATAAACAAATTTTGGCTGCGTGTAGTAATGTTAAATAGCCTAACACCAAGTCCTCCATTTGAAAGCACACGCTGGAGATAAGTTAACCGTTACAATGGCAGCCCTAATAACTTACAACACAATCTAATATACAATACTTTTGCTCGTATAATTATATCTCCACAAACTTTTACATCTTAATCTCGAAGTATTATAAAACAATTATGTAACATACCTGAATCATACCTGAATATTCATCGAAAATGACCCTTATCGTGATAAAATATGCATATCTGAATCGCAGGGAGGCGCGATAAATAAAATGTTATACATAAATAATGTGCCAAGTATTCTCCAAGTTGTGCATACGTTAGATTGGTTTAACATTCACCTTACTCGATTGGTTACCCAAAATTGCTCAATCAAATGTGGCCTTACTATCTTTATACCCGCCTCCCAAGTAGGTGCTCTTCTGCTACTGGCTAAAGCAGCCCTGGCTAAAAGTGTACCTACCTAAAGCTAAACCATAAATACCAATGCTGGATATTAGAAAATGTCTGATGAGGTGTTCAGTCATTCAAATGGTTTTAAAATCAAAATGTTTGCATTTGTGAGATCTATTCACCTTACTTCGCGTATGAGCGGCCGCAGCCATTTCAATCTTTTTGGCTCGAGACTTCCGGTCTCATTCACTTCCATTCATTTTTTACACGGTGAAACAGCTCGTTTTGCTGCTTGTTGTTGCAAACTGATATTTTATTATTATATTATTTTTTTCTTGTTTGTCATGCAATCACTTGTTTGTAGAGCAAGTAGTTTGACCGTTTTCTGCAGTTTCATTTCTCTCATAAGCATAAGCAACTGAATCGGAAGTTCTAAAACAACCACAAAAACGAGCGACTTCCGCATTGAAGGTCAATAGTATCAATTAATTTGATATGACCATAAAATAGCATTTCTCTAGGAAAATATTACATATATATATATATATATATATATATATATATATATATATATATATATATATATATATATATATATATATATATATATATATGGAATATATATATATTCGTTACTTTTGAAGTAGTGCATTACAATATTGAGTCCCCCACCCCCAATTAATACTGTATTTAAAAAAACACATAAAAAATAATATTTTAGGATAATATCTGGGAAGCAACCGCCTCGCAGCAAGGTTGCTAGTTCGAGGCTCGGCTGACTCAGTTGGCATTTCAGTGTGGAGATTGCATGTTCTCCCTGGGTTTCCGCCAGGTCCTCCGGTTTCCCCCACAGTCCGAAGACATGCGCTATAGGTGAATTGGATTAGCTAAATTGTCTGTAGTGCATATGTGTAAATGTGTGTGTATGGATGTTTACCAGTGATGGGTTGCAGCTGGAAAAGCATCCAATGCTTAAAACATATGCTGGAAGTTGGTGGTTCATTCTTCTGTGGCGACCGCTGATTAATGAAGAGACTAATAAGCCAAAAATAAAATGAATGAATTATCTAAGAACTTCCTGACCCCAGAACTATACATGCCGTATATACAAATTATTTAAGTTTAAAGCAATGTGTTTGCTAGATTTGTACTATTTGTCTTGAGCATAGACCGTAAAATTGTCTTGAGTAAAACCCCTGTTTGTTGAGACAATCCCCTTTTTCTCTTCTTCAATGTGTTCAAAATAACTAGCACATTCTCTCATTGACTGCATGATTCATTGTGACTACTTTAATTTTAATTCAGCAATTTATTTTTCTAAAGCTAATTAATTATTTAAAAAAAAAAGTCTAATATTACTTATTTTTTATGGTGATGTTACTTTACTCGTTACTTAGAAAAGTAATGTCATTACTTAACTCGCATTACTTGTAATGTATTACCCCCAACACCGATCACCAGTAATATCATTACTGTAATACTCAACAGTTTTATTACAAATACCATGTTTAAACTGCACTGTAAAGCTCAACAGTCAACTTTATCAAATGAAATGAGTGTAGTCAACTCAAAATCTACTGAAAGCTAATTCTACTCATTTGAAAAGAGTTTTGAACTCAGTGTTGAAGGTAATGAGTTAATTAAATACCTCATTACTTGAACGGGGCAAGTTGACAGTACTTATATAGATTATTTTTTTAACTCACAGGGTTTGTAGCAATCGGTTTCCTCAAACAGTTTGAGTTGCCTTAACTTATTGGCTTTTACAGTACTCAGTTATTTTGAGTTCTCTTCATTTTTTGGGTTTTAAAGTGCTCAAAATGCTTTGTTTACTCAAATGGATTAAGTTCACAGTACTCATTAGTTTTTGAACTTAAACCATTTGAGGAAACCGATTTCAACAAACTATTTGAGTTACCTTAACTATTGGGTTTTACAGTGTGTGGTTAGATTTGCAAAACCATAGTTCATTTGTGGTTACCAGTGGCAAGGGAACCACATATTAACCATGGCATTTCTAGTAGAACTGTAGTTGCATAAGGGATATGCCAATTAGGACCCCTAATTCTAATTCTACATACTTTTCTACCACTTTCTCTTGTCTGTTCATGTGACATTCAGCTAAGTCTAGTCTCTTGTGTTGTTGTGAGCGTTAAACAAAGCTAATAAAAGAACACAGGAAACGAGAAGTTCAGAAAAGATAAGCGCTTCTACTTTATTACACGTCAAGGATCCAGAAGACACCATTCTTCTAAAATAGGGGTGGCGAGGAAGCCCTCTCCTTACTGCTGCTCATTTCATTCATTCATTAAAACAGACATATTTGTTTACATGTGCATACATCCACTCATCTGTACATACACTCATATTGTTTACACGTTTCCATTCATTCATTCGTTCGAGACAACCAGTCAGTCTGCTTGCATTGAGCACCACGCAGTCCAATATCCACCAATCACGGGTTTTCTTTTGTACAATACATTATTTACAAATGAGGTGTTGCAGGAGTGATGCCCCACACCCTGTATCACTGCAGGGTGCTAAATCCACAACTGCGACCTATCATATGACAGAGCAGCCTATCAGGTTACTGGAGCACCGCTGTGTCAGCCAATCAGAGCTCGGAGAAACTGTAACAGCTTCCCAAAAGCGATTCCATTTGAGAGGGGACGTCCCTGATGTGCAGGTTTTCATTAATAAGCATTTTTGTATCTAAAAATAATTAAGGAAACGTACCATTCTCTCCGAAATATTGGATTATACATCGATTTTCTGCTATAAAGGAAAATACTCCCCACAAAAACTTTAAAAAGAGTTGACACATTTCAAAAATACGTGTCGATAATCTAAAGGCAAAACAAAAAGGATAATGAAACACCAACCGTGAAATGTTAAATACTCTTAAAAGAGAACCAAGAACAACATTTCTATATATTCAATAATTTACAGATTGTTCATTGTTTGTTTCATTTCAGCAGCAAACATGACAGACATTGTACACCTGTTGCTGGGACCGTACCATCATCGCCACAGCAAGAGTTCTTTTAAGCAAAAAATAAACCGTATGAAATCAAAGTAACATCCGTGAGGAAATTAAACAGCCTAAATAAAGGTTGAGAACACCTTTGACTGGCTTCCAAGGCTTAACAGCAGAAAAAAACGAACTGCTGCCTGCGAAAATCCGCTTGCTTTCAGATGTTCTTTTATCATATGTAACTATGCAAGCTTTTGTTCGGTTTGACCAACTATTGGTGATACACTGTGATCAAAAAAAGTAGTTCAGTTATGGGAATTCCTAACGCAATCTCAAGGCAATTTGTAACTTTTTGATTTAGTGGCTAATTCGTATGAATTCATATGATCTAATTCGTACAACTTAGTATGATTTGCTCATCACCCAGTGACAGCTGGGTTTAGGGGCAGGGTTGGGCGCCACGCCTTTTTTTTTAAATCGTACATTTTCGTACATCTCAACTCGTACGAATTAGCCATTAAACTGACAAAATGTAAAATAATTACATTTCCTCGTGAGATCAGGTTGGAATTACACATCAATAATTGTAGTTGCTTGAGCTTTATTTTTAGCCCAACCAGAGCTATAAGGCCTCTTATGCGCTTGAAAAGTTAGCACAATAATAATAATCGTTCAAAAAAAATAGTCCTCCTCTCATCCACAAAATCTCAACTCTGTTGATAGTTGCCAAGTTGGATTATGATGAACAATTCAATCTGTTGTAAGCACGACTGTGAGAAATGGTTGTGTTAATTTTAGATGGAGTTCAATGATGAAGCCGACATATATATTATATGTATACACTTAATCTACATATTAGGCATGGGACGATAACCGGTTTCAAGATCAAGTCAAGGTTTTAAAATCACTAAAAAATTTTTATACCGTTCCTAAGGTGATGTAAGGGTTTTTTATTTGTGTTGTAAAGAATTCTGTGTTGATGAAACTAATGAAGACAGCAGAAGTCTATGATCTATTTAAATTTAGTAATTAAATACCTCATTACTTCAGCTTCAATGGAGTAAGTTGACAGAACTCATATAGATTAGTTTTTCAACTCAAATGGTTTGTAGCAATCCTCAAACTCAAAATCCTCAAACGGTTTGAGTTGCCTTAACTTACTGGGTATTACAGTACTCATTTGGTTTAAGTTCTCTTCATTTATTGGGTTTTACTGTGCTCAAATTGCAAAAAATTAAGTTTTTGAACTTAAATAGTTTGAGTTAATTTTAATATATTTTTTTATTTTAACACTTAATATACATGTTAGGCATGGGACGATAACCGGTTTCAAGGTCAAGTCAAGGTTTTAAAATCACTAAAATTTTGTTATACCATTTTTAAGATAAATGTAAGGGTTTTTTTTTTATTTGTGTTGTAGAGAAATCTGTGTTATTGAATCTAATTAAGACAGCAGAAGTCTATGATTTATTTAAACTATTTGGCCTGACATGTTAACTCTTCCAAAATATTATAAAGATTTCCTAAAATAAAAATACAACATGTTTAATGGGAGAAAACATGGTTGTTTATACCCAGACATTTAAAAAGACCATATTTTAAAGCAGTAATCACAATACTGTGAAACCATGACACTTTTATCCAAGGTGATTATACTGTCAGAAACTTATACAGGCCCATCCCTAGGTTTTTATGGAAATTCAAATCAATTAGAGATTTATGGAAAATATCTAATTGCGGTTTTCTTAAAAGATATTGCGATTTAATTTTGTAGTTAAGCTTCAGCTCAATATTTTATATCGTAGCTTCTTACTGCTAAACTGCAGTGGGTGTTAGTTAAAAAAGGAACTGGAAATATATTAACCTACTCCAACTTTTATTCAAATTTGTTTATAAATATTGAGAAATTAAACACTCAGTTTTCTCTAGAGCTAACAGTTGAGTTTTGGCGTTAGTTATCTCCTTTGTGATGTTTTTTCACATGGTATAACAGCTGCAAACAACTCTAAAATTGTACTTTGCTGTTGATAGCTACTAGCTTGACTGTCATTAGCAATACTTTTAGTTGACATTTTAGCAGGACGCTCATATAGCCGCCCGTGGTGTTTTTTTTTTTTTTCCAGTGTTGGTTGTTGTACTTCCTCATGCTGTAGCAACCATTCTATGACAGCTCTTACAAATGACCTGTTTTTGTTCGGTGTCTGTGACTTTGAAACCAAAATATGCCCATATTATTATCGGCATGTTGTTTTTCTTTTGATATGAATTTGTCTATTAATGCCGATTAGCTAATCGCAATGTTTCATACTGCGATGGTGATTCGAATTCGATTAAATCACACAGCCCTACCCCACGCCTAATACATATATACTAATTCTTGTAATTTAGTAAGCTTAAATGAAAATTTCAGGGGGAAAAAAAGTGGAAATGTTTGGTTTGGAAGTCAGTATACACTCTTTTAGAGATCTATTACAATTATATGGCAGATTTTGCATTAAAATATAAACGTTTAATAATAGAATAAAGAAAATTCTTTACAAATGATTAAATTAATTATTAAAAGTCAATTTAAATGTGTAGTACCAAAATGTGGATCTCTAATTATGAAAAACATAATTAAAATAAAATTAGAAAATTAAAAAGCGAAAGTTAAAAATAAAAAAAATAAAAATGTAATAGTACCAAAATGTTGTGTTCATGAACTGATACTTAAATAAAAACATTTAAATAAAACAATAATATTAGCTAAAAAAAAAATAAAAATGGTCTGAGGCCCTCTGAGAGTCCGTATAAACTCCACTCCTGCTTATTATTACAATTTAGCGGGATGTAACATGACCAAGCATAAAAAAAAATAATAGTTTGACAGACATCACAGTGTGTGTTTGGCAGCATGAGGTCAGTAACGGCTCACAGTGCTGAAACACAGTGTGTATGTTTGTATGTATGTATGTATGTATGTATGTGTGTGTGTGTGTGTGTGTGTGTGTGTGTGTGCGTGTGTGTATATGTGTGTAAACTCTTTCATAAAGTCCTGAGGTCAAGTCTAGGTGTTTGAGGTCATTCGTACTGGGTGCAGAAACTGAGTTGTAAGTGTAATCTGGCAGTACTGAAAAAAACCGTTACAATCGACAAAAACCCGACACAATATGGCTGCTTCATTGAGCATCCCTGTACCAAAAACATCTGTCGTACGTTGGGTACTTAAAGGAAAAAAAAAGTACCATCATATACATAAATATTAATGCACCATTGTTTGAAAGACTATTGCCATCATACTGCCCTGTACCTGTGCATTTTACCATAGTAGAAATGGATTTGTACCGAGTCTGTAACAGTAATATCTGAGTAGGTGAAGAACACAGTGAAAGTCCAGCTGAGGGAGATTTATGGTTGGTGAAATCCAGCATTTTGTGAGGTCCGGATATGTGATGTTTTGAGGTCTGTTTTGTCCATATGGTTTTGGTAGCGTCCTGCAAAAATGAGGTTAGTGAGTTTATCGAGGTCCAGTTTTCTGAGGTCCGGCTTGCAGTGAATTGGGGAGGAGATTTTGAGCGTTGATTCTTGAAGCAGCGGCGGATTTTTACTCTTCATTCTGGTGGAAAATAAAGGAGAAAGTTGGGTTAGTTGAGTCATGGTCATGTCAAATCAAACGATTTAAAATTTGCACAGTTTACACACAAACATACACTTAATTACTTAACATTCTTCGTTAACATTTTAATTGGCACATAATATATCTGTACATACAATACTACATGTATATACATGTACATACATTTTGTCAATTTGTATATTTTTATTCTCAATTTTCTTTTTTTTGTCCTGCCACTGTCATTCTGTTGCACTGTGGGAAATTCTGTTGCGAAAACAATTTTGCCATATTTGTAAACATGCCTGTTAAAGCTCTTTCTGATACTTGTATTATAAGGTATCAAATAGTATATCATATCACGTATTGTATAATATCATATAGCATGTATTGTATCATATCATATCATGTATAGTACTTTATATCATATGTATCATCGTATCACATCATATATCAAATACGATATAGTATCGTATTATGTATTGTATCACAAATTGTGATAAATTAAATTAAATTGAAACTCTGTTAGTCCAGTCTTCAGAGTTGAAGTTCAGTTTGGTTAAGTGTGGTTTAAATTTCACAGCTGAAAGTCTAAACACTGCAGAGCAAATTCATCAATGCACAGCTCCACATGTCCCAAACCAAGCAAGCCAGTGGAGACATACCGTATCGTATAGTATCATATCGTATCATATATCAAATCATATCATGTATAGTCTCATATCATATAATATATCATATCTCATATCGTATCATATATTTCAAATCATAAATCATAACATATCATGTATCTCAGGGATCACCAAACTCGTTTCTGGAGTCCTGCAGATACTGGCTCTAACCCTAATCAAACACACCTGAACAAGCTAATCAAGGTCTTTCTAGGTATACTTGAAACAATCAGGCAGGTGTGCTGAGGAAAGATGAAGCTAAACCCTGCAGGGACACCCGGCCCTCCAGGACCGAGATTGGTGATCCCTGATGAATCTTATCATACATCATATGTATTGTATCATATCATATACACCAAATCTTATCATATATCATATCTCATATCGTATTGTATCATATATCAACTTATATTTCGTATCATACATTATATGTATTGAATCATATTGTATCATATCTCATTGTATCGTATCAAAACATATCATATGTATCTTATCATATGCATCTTATATTATATTGTATCAAATATCAAATCATATAGTATTATATCATGATATATCGTATCATATCATACATCATATGTATTGTATTATATTGTATCGTATAATATACATCGTATCATATCATATATTATATCCTATCATAAATCAAATCATATACCATTTCATTTATCAGACTGTAGCATATTGTATTGCATTGTATCATATTGGAACATTTTTATTTAATGCAATGTCAGCAACAAGGGTTATTTTCATGAATTCAGAACAAAAAAATACAATAAAAACCACAAACAAATAAACAAGCTAAATTAGACGCTTTTTACCATTAATATATGATATGAAATGTAAAAAACCTTAGCTCAACATCTCTTTACAAGAGTTTAGTTCATAAAAAAAAAACTGCAGTCATTAAAAGCAGGACAGTCTAATAAAATCTGTTTTACAGTAAGAGGAAAACTGCTGTACAAACACTAAATAGAGTCTTCACCTTTAAGCAAAAATCATGAGTCAGTCTTAAATGTCCAATATGTCAGGAACAGACATTTATTATGCCAAAAACAATGTTACAAATAAACACAATAAAAACCAGAAACAAACACAAGCTAAATTAGGCAACATTTTTACCATTCACACATGATACAAACATGAAAAAAAAAAGTTTCTGAATATCTCTTTAAGATTTGTTTAAAAAAAATGTAGTCATTAAAAGTAAGACAGTCCAATAAAATCTGTTTTACAGTAAATGAATGGGGAAAAAAGGGGGGGAAAAGGTCAAATTTTTGCGTTAATTTATTTAAAAAATAATTTGAAGTTTCAGGGTGTATTTTATATAATTTATAATACGTTCATATATTCCACTGATCTCACCAATTATTTAATATGTAATACAATGTAAAGGACTGAACTCTGAAGGAGGAATTTACCAGCCACAGACAAGACAAAACCTAAAGCACTATTTGGAGTAGAAACACGTTGTTAATCTGCTTTTTTTTTTTTTTTTTTTTTTTTTTTAGGAACACATTCGCTGCCTTGTACACGAAAACAAACAAATCCTCCCCTTTCTTCCTTGATTTGAAAACACCACTCTTTCTTGCATCATTCCTTCGGCCTGAGGAGTAACTGACCTTGCCAACGGTTGATAAACAAGCATCACCGTTTCCCTGGAAATGCTCAACACAGATTTGAACAGCCAGAGAGGAGCCAAAAGCTTTATGACATCATCGCTCGGCAGAGAGAGAGAGAGGGAGAGACGTGGTGCACACAATCTATTCTCTATCCGTTTCTCTCCTTTTACAACCATATGTGAGCCACATCCATTTTTTTGTATGGTTAATATATTGTTTTTTTTTTTTTTCTTGATCTTTTTAATAATCCTAATAGTCTAATAAATTTAAGCCTTGTGTACCGTTCAAATGTACTACCCGTTTGTTATGTTGTTGGCTGTTTTTGCCCCATTGACTTCCATTATAAATGACATTTTTTTAATTGCAAAGACATGACACCATATAATCATCCATTCTTAATTATTGGTGGTTTTCCCTGTTGGAAAGAGGTACAACTTTCCGACTTTTATATGGAGTTCTTTGGAGTAAAACAACAAATTGTAGTGTGTGCACAAATATCCTTACTATGCTGACTATGATCTGAGAATTGAGCTCTTTATTCTTTATTTTGTGAAACAACAATTTAAGTGTGCACAGGTCTCTCTCACACACTCATTTATGGTGTCTACACACACACACACACTCCATATGATCTTATAATTTTAAGCCAGAAGCTTTTTTTTGCACTGCAAGTGATGATCGAAAGTACAAATTGCAAGATGTTTCCCTTCCATAAATGCATTGAATATATTCAACAATACACTCCGGGCAACTTTACTACCCTTTCGTTGTGTTGGAGGCTGTTTTGCCCCTTTGACTTTCATTATAATGATATTTCTTGACAGGACATAATCATGGATTCATGATTGTTGGTGGTTTACATATGCACTATTTAAGCACTATTCTATTTCATTCATTGGTTTACATAAACTGCAATGCTACGGCAGTACTTGACAAGTCATGCCAATAAAGCTCATTTGAATTAGAAAGCTCGAAAGGTGGTACACACACAGTTCGTTCTTTTTCTTGTTCTCTCTTTTATCCGTTTATCCACAAGCGTATGTGAGCCTCATCCGAAAGTGGTGTTCCTGACTCCTGCCCTGCTCAATCACACACCTAATCCACTCAGACGCACACAAACAACTACAAGCTGTTTCTATTATATAACACTCTCACTGGCTGTGATTAAAAGATCAGAAGGCAGGCAGACAGCATTAGAGCGCACACCTGTGTTTACCAGCACTTCTGAAAAAATTGAAGACGCATTAAGATGTCATTTATTTAATAAAGCTCAAACGAATTGCAGTGAAGTCATTTCGAGCAAAATCTGATGAAAACAAAGTGTGTTTTGGGAGATACTGAGGTATTTTTCATGTTTAATACAGTAAATCTGCAAGCTTTTACATCACTAATGCTGTACTAATGTTCTAAATAAATAAAGAATAAAAAACTTTCTTAACTAGGATCAGATGGCGAGTTTTGTTGTTTGCTTTGTCATTGAAAGAATATGCAACATAACTTTATAATTACTTACAGATAATGAGAAAACTACTTTAGATTTTTCGAGATCACAAGAAAATTAAGTTGTTAAAATGAAAAAACAACTTTTGATATGTTGAGATAACGAGAAAATTAAGTCAAGATAAAGAGAAAACTACTTTTGATGTGTCGAGATTACGGGAAAATCAAATTGTGACGACAAATGACAAGAAAACTACTTTTTATAAGAAAATTAAGTTGATAACGAGAAAAATATTCTGTTGAGATTTAGAAAATAAGGTCGTTATAACGAGAAAGATTACGAAAAAAACTAAGTTGTGATAACAAGAAAACAACTTTGTGTTTGAAATATTGAAATATGTTGAAATTACAGGAAAATTAAGTTGTTGTAATAAAAAAAAACTTTTGATATGTTATGATCCAGAAAATTAGGTTGTGATTACAAGAAAACAACTTTTGATATTTCGAGAATGAGAAAATTAAGTTGCGATAACAAGAAAACTTTTGTTGAGATCACGAGAAAATTAAGTTCTGATAACAAGTAAACTTTTGTTGAGATCATGAAAAAATTAAGGTCTGATAAAGAGAAAACTTTTGTTGAGATCACAAGAAAATTTTATTGAGATAACGAGAACAACTTTTGATATGTCGAGATCAAGAAAATTAAGTTGTGATAACAAGAACTACTTTTGACATGTCGAAATCATGAGAAAATTGTGATAACCAGAAAACAACTATTGACATGTTAAAATTATAGGAAAATTAAGTTGTTATAACAAGAAATTTTTTGATATGTTATGATCGAGAAAATTAAGTTGTGATAACAAGAAAACAACTTGTGATATTTCGAGATCGAGAAAATTAAGTTGTGATAATGAGTAAACTTTTGTTGAGATCACAAGAAAATTTAATTGTAATAACGAGAAAAGAACTTTTGATTTGTCAAGATTACAAGAAATAAAAATTTTGATAATGAGAAAACAACTTTTGATATGTCAAGATCAAGAAAATTAAGTTCTAATAACCAGAAAACTTATTTTGAGATTACGAAAAAATTAAGTTGTGATGACAAGAAAACTTTTCATATGTTGAAATAACAGGAAAATTAAGTCGTTATAACAAAAAACCTTTGTTATGTTGAGATCGAGAAAATTAAGTTGTGATAACAGGAAAACTACTTTTGCTATGTCTAGATCATGAGAACATTAAGTCGTGAGAACGAAAAAAATACTTTTGCTATGTTAAGATCACAAGAAAATTAAGTTGTGACAACAAGAACTACTTTTGATTTGTCGAGATCATGAGAAAATTGTGACAACACACACACACACGCGCTAACAACAACATGAAGGCTTGACTACATGATGACAGAATTTTCTCATCTTTCCACAAAGTAAATAAGGTCAATTCTGACGCTTGTGCATGTTCATGTACATAACCACTGCCCTCTTTCCATCACCCCTGACATTATTGTAGTACAGCTCTGCCCTGGAATACAAAACCTCGCCTTGATCAGAGTGAGCTTATTTGTTTATTTAGACTGGTCTGATTTTGTTCCCAGACCTTTTACCTGAAGCTGTCGTAGCAGTCTTGATGTCATTCATGAAAGGGCACTGGCCATTAGAACATGAAACAACTGATTCGCTGTTTACACCGAAATAAACACGGATTCAATTCATCACTCGAGCTCTAAAATCAATCCTGCAATGTTTTTTCCATTACTTATAAAGTGCTTAGTGTTCACTTAGAAAGGCAAAACACTGCAGGTGATTTTTTGTTTCTTGGTGAAAACATTCTTTGTTTGAAAACCTTTGTAAAAGGCTTTGCTAAAAGGTCCCATGAAATTAAAATAAAGTTTTTGACATGTTAGCATTACTATTGTTGATTTTTAAGATATCTAAAAGCTAGTGTGCCCCAAAACAGTGACAAATCTCCTGTTTTTAAGATGTAAAACTGATATAAACATGTAAAGCTTGTAGTTTGTCACTTCCGCCTAAATTGATTAACGCTTTATTCACATCAACCCATACCAGTTTCTTATCACAGCATAACCAATCAAATGCTCTTTAGTATCTTACAAGCTTGCCTTACCTATACTAAACAATCTACAAGCATAGATATATTCAATAAAGAAAATAATGCTAATTAAATAAACAGTCAAAATGTATTCGGGCATACAGTAATTGAATAATCGAATGTAAAATAATACTGCATAGTCTTTGTTTTATAAACAATTGCATAAAATTATTCGTAATTAAATTAATTTACATAATGAATTAAAGTTACAATTGGTACATTGGTACAACCCGCACACATTCACAGGCCTCAAAAAACACTTCAATCAATCAATTGTATTTCAGACTTAACATTGCATATACTAGCGATATGACTATTGCAAATGAATGATCATATTGCAATATCGATGCTGAAATGACATATTGTGCAGCCCTAATTCAAAACATACAGACCCAAATTTTAAAAGTGCCACAAGAAACTGTATTTTGAATGCTTCCTTTGCATTCAATTTGGAAAAGAAATCTGTTTAAAAAAACAAAAAAAGCCCAAAACCTCAAAAATTGGCAGCTGTGTCTCCTCAACCGTATAGATGACACATGAGTTGAGGAGAAGTAGGCCTCAGTTGAGTATGGAGCTCATGGTTAAGATCAGGGCCCCAGATGAATTCTACGGGAAGGAGCAGGCCTGGGTTCAGAGCTGAAGAGGCAGCGGCTGAGACAAACCTCAGCTATAAATACAGCGCTGTGCAGCAGTGGAGCAGAGAGCCGCGGGTCTAATAGCGCAGCGCTGAGAACATGAAAGCCCCCTCACATCTCACCAGCAACCCCGACGTCAAGCGCTTTTATAGTGCGGCCATTTTTAGGGCCTCTTTCCTCTTTACTTAGAAAACCAGAGAGATGGAGAAAATTGCAGAGGTTGAAATTATAAGCTGCCGGACTGTGCAAACGCGTACCGTGGGAAAAAAAAAAAAAAGTAGAGGGAGTGCCACTTAAAAAAAAAAAAATGCCACTCCCGGAAGTCACTGCATCCCGGAATGAGGGGGAGGAGCTGCTGGTGGCATTCTGCAATCCCTGAATTCAGCTGTTTGAGGATTTATGAAAGCAGCACAATATATCGTTTCAGCATTGAAACGGCAGTGTTTGAGTCTGCAATAGTTGCGCCGTAGCCTCAGCCATGTCAAATTGGGATTTTAACTAACCTGAAACCACAATTCCGAACACATTATTTGTTGAGTCATTGAACAGTCTCTAACTCTAATACAATAGTTTGAAAGACGTTTATTTGAATGTTTTTTAAAGGCCTATTAAAGATTTTTTTAGCTAATTTAGACCATTTGTTCACAAGAAAAGTTTGCGACTTAAAGATTGTTTTATGTTTTAATAATTTATAGAATGAATACACTACCTGACAAAAACCTTGTCGTCTATCCACGTTTTAGAAACAACAAGTAATAACTTGACTTTTGGTTGATCCTTTGATATCAAAAGTGGCTTATTTGAAAGGCAAAGTCTTCTAGATTACACTTATTTGGTTAAAATAAAATGATCATGCCTTGATTTTTATTGATTTAAAAATTAGAGTTATTAATTAATAGAGTAAGGTGACTTTGCTTAGACAAAAGTCTTGTCACTTAACAGAAATAATGTACAGTATAGAATATAGAGTCATTGTGCAGTGGAAAAAGAATTAATATTAAGTTCTTGCAGGACTCCCAGGGTTCATCAAGATTCTTTGGATTCATCTTCAAAGTCTCTTCCTTCATCTTACCCCAGACATGCTCAATAATGTTCATTCATGTCTGATGACTGGGCTGGTCAATCTTGGAGCAGCTTGACCTACTTTGCTTGCAGGAACTTTGATGTGGAGGCTGAAGTATGAGAAAGAGCGCTATCCTGCTGAAGAATTTGCCCTCTCCTGTGGTTTGTAAAGTAATGGGCAGCACAAATGTCTTGATGCCTCAGGCTGTTGATGTTGACATCCACTCTGCAGATCTCTGGCACACCCCCATACTAAATGTAACCCCAAATCATAACTTTTTCCTCACCAAACTTGACTGATTTCTCTGAGAATCTTGGGTCCGTGCGGGTTCCAATAGGTCTTTAGTAGTTGTGATAATTGAGATGCAGTTCAACAGATGATTCATTGGAAAAGATCGACTATTGTGCAGCCCTACATAATGAGTAAAACACATCCTTAGCTTTGTTCAGACTGCCAGCACAAGTCATCTGCATATCTGATTGAAATCTGACATGTATATGAGCAACAAATGATACATTATAGCATTTTACTGTGGTTTTTGTTTTGAATTGACACCAAATGTATTGCTCAGGTCCGAACCAGTTAAAATGAACCAAAATGTAGTCATGTGACAGCATGACATCCCTTAAGCCTGGTTTGTACTTCTGCGTTGAGTGATTGGCGTGACCCACAGTGCAGGTGTTGCGCAGCAATAACACTTTAGAAACGCTAACTATCAGTGAGGTTTATTTGTTCCTCTGTTTCGAGTTTCTTCGCTGGTGTTTTGTTTTTTCTGAACTCTAACTTAATGTACAAGTGGTTCAAACTTGCTCATTTTGAGGCAGGAACCATCAGACGTGCAATACGTTTAATCATAAGGTAAAGACAAAACAAAAGTTTCCACCTGGAGCTCATTAAGCCTAGTTCACACTACAGGATTTTAAACATCAGCAGATCGCTGTGCTGTTCACACATGACTTGACTTTGTGTCTTTTAATCTCTGAGGTGTTCACACTACGCAACACTCTGTGAATGATCCACAAGAGGGGGGTCACACACTACATGATCTGACAACAACTCATTCCCCATCAGCTCATTCAAGCTACCAAACCACAGCTAATGAAATTTTGAGGGAGGTGTCGTCAGAAAAAGCTGAACACTATTGGCTGCTTGTGTGCTGATTACATCACTGACAGCGTTTCAAGCTTTGGAGAAAGCATTTAAAAACATCGTCAAATAAGCTGATTTATCAGCGGATTAATCACTCATCTGCAAGGTTCCAGTGGATAGAGATACAGAGAGTTTTTAATTTTTGTAATTTTATAACTCTTTGAAATAAAACTAACATATTTATAACACCCTGCCGTTTTCTAACTATCAGTGTATTTCTTTCTGAAATTGTTATTTTTTTATTACAAAACAGTAAAGAACTGAGCATTTCTGCCTTAAATTACCATATTGGTTAAAATGACTGCATGCATGTCTGATACTTTACACTGTGACTTTAAATATGTCTGCATTTTCTTGCCTAGAAATTTCCTGCTAACATAAACAAAACTTTCTGATGGCAAAAACATCAATTTACTTCAGATATCTTTCAAAACAGCATATTCTGTGCCGCGAAATAGCTCCTGTTTGAAAGTGAAAATGAAAGCCAAGACCTTTAAGTGTTTTAGAATCTTAACTACATATTTATAGGCTGTATTACCAAAAAAAGATTATATTTTTAGGGCAATGGTGTCATTAAATATGATGCCAGACATTCAAAGCTTAATTTTAATATCTCACTAATAGCTTTGAATGTAAATATGTTGTGACAATATGGCGTTTTATATGAGAACGGTCAGAATGAGCAGTATGGTAATTCTAATAGTTACAGAATTCTAGTTCCACTGTTAATATAGCCTACTTTCATGTCTGTGTTAACACAGATCGAAGCAAGTGCGTTGATGCCCATTCTGACCAATCACAGATGTTTCTGCTGAGCTCCTGAACACACAGGCATTCAGCTCATGCTGATCTGCTCTCTCATTGGCTGCAGCTCGTCACTACATCTGACCACACGTGGGGTTGAGTCGGCCGACTGCTCTGGAATATTCAGCATGCTAAATGTTGGATTTCCGTCTGTGAGGTGTTGGCGATGCGTCAGCGAGCCTCGTTGATGCATTGTTCAGTAGTTCACACATAAAGAGTGGCGAGCGCCGAGCACCCGCAGATTTCTTCCCGATCACAGCCCGATCTGTCGGCGAGCTCGTTAACTTCCAAATCGGGCTCAAATCAGGCTTAAAATCCTCTAGTGTGAACTAGACATTAATGGGACTCCTCACTTGTAAACACTCGTATAGCAGGTCTCGGTTCCGCCCCCACATTAGTCAACGCTTCCAAGCTGACCAATCACAGAGCTTGCTCTACGCGTCGTTGTGACATGTAGTAAAATTTTTTGAGAGGTGCGCGTCAGCCACCGCAAAGGCTATGCGACCATGCGCAGGTTGCGTCAGAGCATATGCACTTGATGCAGAAGTATAAATCAGCCTTTACTGGCTAGATGTTTCATTAAACGCATTTCCTAAACTGCTTTTAGATTGGTTCAGAAATGATGTGTGCAAATATTTCAATGAAAGTCCCGAAAGTATGGAAGTCCTTAGAGGCTATGCGTTATATTATAATAACTGTATAATAGCTCCATCACGGGACTCAATACCTGTAAACTCATCTGGCTCATGGCTCTTAGCACTGCCCACACTTGTTACAGCCACCGAGCCAACCAATCACAGAGCTTTCAAAATGCAACATTACGACATGTGGTCACAATTTTTCAGAGGTGCGCATTAGCGTCAACTATGGCGAGGGTTAAGCGAAGGTTTATAAACTGGTAAATCTACACCAAATCTCACATCATCCAGCCAAACTGGCCAACTAAAACACATCTCACCCTCATCATCTAATTATAACTCAAGCTTTTTCATGACTGTGGGAATATAACCTGTGGGAATACACAGGCTCAATGACAGACTACGTAAATAGTTCTCAAATAAATAAACGAATAAACACTGATTGTAATACCAACAGCATGACTTCCCTACATGCCTCTTTAACTCTTCTCCATGCACAAACACATGACATGCATCACATGTGTGTTAAAATAAGCACACGTAACATTATCCAGCATTACGGGTGTACGGTAACGTCACACTCCATACAGTACAGTTATCTGCACACTCATACAGCGTCTGCAGAGGTGGGATTTGGAGCTTTACTCTGCAGAGAGCCTTATATGGTTGCGAGTGAGGGGTGGTGCTCAATCTACCATCAGCTCAATGAACTAACGTCATTCAGCCATATAACTCACACATACACACACACAGGCATGCTGTGCCAGGACCTGGGAGAGTGGGGACATTTTTAGCCCACTCAAACTTCCACACACACACACACACATCCACGCGCTGTGAGGGATATTGGTTACAGACGTGTGCGCTGTGATTTGGCATGACTGACGTCAGCACACAGGTCGTGTTCGCTGAGAGAGAACATTCAGCATTGATTGCCAACACACAAACACAGCTCTTGATGAATTCAATCCCAGACTTCTGAAGTGAGGCGCTCTCTTACTTAACACAATTACAGCACACTGACAAATTTACACTTATACAAGACACACAAGTTTACATAGGTCCACTAGGTGAGACAGATGTTGCAGGTGGATATTGGAAATGTAAGCTGTTGCACACTTTTGTTTGCTTTATATTTTTACATTTCTTATTGGTTTTCGAGTTGTTTATAATAGACTATTGGGTTTGTTTTTACTGTACAACATCTTTAATTAACTAACATGCAAATTTATAAAAAACTAAAATAAAAAATTTATCTAATCAAATATCTATTGCCCTTCAAAGCTCTTCTGTGTCAGGTCAGATAGACGTTTATCAAAGGTAATATGACGTTACATTGACTAGTAAAAGTGTGTACCATCATCAAACTCAAAAACTGCATTGATTTGATTGTTTTTTTCTTTGTGGTGTGCAAACGTGTTTGGTGCTTGATTACTATTGAACCTCTAAAGGTTTTGACAGTTTTTGTTACCTACGTCTTTGTATTATTGTGGTCTATGGAGGATGAGAGAGCTCCTGGATTACAACTAAAATATCTTAATTTGTGTTGGAACGACGCGCTAATAGGTAACAGAATTTTATAACGGGTGACATTGTAACATACAGGAATCAGAGATTGAAATTCAAGACCTTTTTAAGACTCTTTCCCTACAGTTTGGCTGTTTCGCAATTCCAAGAATGCAGAGAACGAACCTGCGTTCCCGTAGAGAGCACTCTTGCCAGGTTAACCCGAAAGATCGAGCTCAGGAGACCGTGAGAACACATACAACAGTTTATTGCTTTCAACTTATTATTATAAATATAAAATGCACAAAATCCTTACAAATATAATTTGCACAATACACAAAAAAATGGATTTTAGCAAATAAACAACCTTAATTTGTTTATGCCTCTATAAAGATTTTCTTGGGAATGTTTATTTGCACCCTCTCAATTAGAGAACCTCCTGAGATAAGTTATATCTCCAAAATTTTATAATAAACAGGTATAGAGAATTCTGCACTTCTAGCAAGTTTTACGCTCAAGTCTGCATCCACGCATCCTCAATATCAAGAACACATCCAGGAACTTCACATGTCCTCTGTTCTTGCGTTCTTGAGTTTCAGAACTGAACTTTGGCAGTTGATGATGACGTTACACGCGAACACAAGAATGCTGAGGAACGCATATTGCGAAACTGCCTTTAAGACCTCATCGTCAATTAAAGTTTCAAAAGTAACATTTGAACTTTGAAGGTTTTCGACATTTGAAAATGAAGTATATTTAATAAATATTCATTGTAAGAAACTAATCCTAAACTAAGGCTGTTTCTCAAGTTCAAAAACGCAGAGAATGGACTTGTGAAGGCCGTTCTTGACAGGTTACCTCAGAAAAAAAGAACTCGGGAGACCATGCGAACAGAGCAAGAAAGTTCCTCTGAGAAATGAGATGCATGCGCTCTTCCTATTGGTCACATGACCGTCATGAATTTTTAACAGGAATTTTTTTTTTTTTTTTTTTCCTCTTTTAAAAACATATAAAATGCATAAAAACCTTACAAACACATTCGGACCTTTCATGCTTTCTTGTGGTCTTGAGTTTTGTAACTGAACTTTGGCAGTTGATGATGACGTTACACAAGAACAAGAGGACACAAGATTGCTGAAGAACGCATATTGAGAAACAGCCTTCAAGACCTTGTCGCCACTTAAAGTTCCAACCGGTAACATTACTGACATTTTAACTTGCAGTATATTAACTAAATACTCATTGTAAAAAAAACTAATCCTAAACTAAAACATTGTTCATATACTGAATAAAAATGCTAATCCAGCAGGTGGCGCTTATAAATCAGCATGAATAACGTTGTTGACTTGGTTACTACATTAAACAAACAGGTGTGATGTCAAATCGACCAGGATTTTATGGATTTCCTAAACTACATAGCAACCCAATATTCAAGGGAATAAATTAAGGCAAACTTTAGCCTACTGACATAACAATAAATAGCTTGTGAAATAGCATTTAAGGGCCTTGAATCTCTCTAAATTGATTTATCAACTTTTAAGACCTCGTGGACCCCCTGTATAAATAAATAAATGTATTTTAAACTATTTATCTGTGCACATTTCAGTTCTGTATTTGTGTATGTAATAGAAATAAGCCCCTCCCTCTTCAACAGTGACATCTCTGGTCTTCAATGACATCATGATCTTTATTTTTTTAATTTTTTTTAAAGACTTGGTTGGTTACAAAGTCTCCATTTAAAGGTTAATAAAATTAGTCACGGCCCACATCTCTACACAAAACCATGACTAGGAACTTCCAGACTACCTCACAATTGAAGAACTTCACGCAGCCACATCAGAGGTTTCCACAAAACACATCGAACTAACACACCAACGCAGAATTCAGCTGCCGGTTGACTATTGGAGGAAAAAAAAAATCATTAAAATGAGGGAATAAGAGTTGAAAACATCCCGAAACAGAACAAGGGTTACATGTTGGTGTTTGTGACAAGCAAACACAATGGTGCGACCCGTTTTGGGGGCCAGAGAAAAACAAAGCGGCTGTATCAGCTCTGTGTGTGTGATGTGGAAGAGACAGCGTGTGCCAAATACCATTCCCTTTAGCAAAGGAAAAACTTCCATCTCCCACACACACACCAGATGTTTTGCCTACTTCAGCAAGTTGAGACACACTCACACACATTCGGGTTCCCCTCCCCTTGCTGCTGCACTCATCCTAGAAGCTGTAAACTGCGAGACTCAAAGCAGATTTTCCCTTGGCCCAAGATGGCCGTCGGCCACTGGGCACTTTTGATCCGACGCGATGTGAAAAGTGTCGCTGCTGTTTGTCGTCTCCTCACATCTCCAGGACGTGAGAAACAGCGGATCTTCAAAGAACTTATCAGAGGACGCTTTATTGAGATCCACTTCACACCACTCACAAAGGCTCTCCTATGTTCGGTCACACTTTCAACATTGTTACATTGACAACGTCTTTTAAAAGATATGACTTATGACCTTCACAGAAATATAAAGTTTTTTTGGGGGGCATGCTGGTCAAGATAACAATCATAAAAAAAAAAATTAAAAAAAACATTGTATTGATATGATGTCATGTCCACAAAAAAAGGAAAATACTTTAGTGCTTGCTTCTCGGAGCATCATATGAAGAGGACTAGCTGAATATAGGGATGGGACGATAACCATTCTCGAGTAACAGCCATTTGGAAAAGTCAAAATTTTGAAACCGCCAAAAATGAATGTAATACTGCTCCAAAGATATATGTAAGATTTTTTAGGACAACAAAGGATTTCCAAAGATGCCAATAGAATAAAGATGCTGAACAGCAGAATTCATCAGATTCATTTCAATTATTAAGCCTGACATGTTTACAACTACAAAATATTTAAAATCTTTCAAAAAATAAAATCCACTGTTTTCAAAGGGGGAAAAACTTTGTTTTTTACCTAGACATTTAAAAAGAATATATTTTAGAGCAGTAATCACAATACGGTGAAACCGTGATAATTTTATCCAAGGTTATCATACAGTCAGAACCTTATACCGGCCCATCAAAGTTGAATATAGTAATTATATTTATTTAGTTGTTAGGTTAATTTGTACATCTGAGTGAAATACCATTACCATCGCTTTAGCAGACGAGGCAATGGCGCAGTGGGTAGCACGATCGTCTTACAGCAAGAAGGTTGCTGATTCGAGCCTCAGCTGGGTCAGTTGGCATTTCTGTATGGAGTTTGCATGTTCTCCCCGTGTTTGCATGGGTTTCCTCCGGGTGCTCCGGTTTGTCGCACAAGTTCAAAGACATGCGGTACAGGTGAATTATGTATGCTAAAACTGACTGTAGTGTGTGTGTGAATGATTGTGTATGGATGTTTCCCAGTGATGAGTTGCAGCTGAAAGGGCATCCGCTGCGCAAAACATATGCTGGATAAGTTAGCGGTTCATTCCGATGTCGACCCGAGATTAATAAAGGGACCAAGCCAAAAAGAAAAGGAATAAATAAATGATTTTTTTTAAAAGGAAGAAAACATTGATTATTAAGGTGATTATTATTACCATTATATATGGGTTATACATAATTGTTGTTATTTTACGGTTATAATAGCATTATATATCATTACTAGATGTAAATATCAAATTAGTAGTGTGTATATAGTTACACAACGGTCAACAACCACTGTTAAAACCTGTCTAAAAACCAACAAAACGTAATATAGTTACGTTTCCTCATGAGATCAGGCTGGTAAAACCATAATCAGCCCCTACAGGTTTATAAGAGTCTGTTAGTTCTTGAGATCAAAAAAAAAAAGGTTGTGTATGTATGTTTTTTTTTTTACAAAAGCTGTAACTAAACCATTCATTTTATGCAAAAAAATATACCTGCTAAATCTTGAAGGGCCTGCACAATCGGTGATACTGTAGTATTCACTAATGGCCCGTTTCCACCGAGTGGTACAGTATGGTACGCTTTTATGACCATTTCCCCTGTCAGAAGGGTAGAAGAACAAAATTGTTGTTTTATAAGCCCGTCTAAAAGTGCAAGCGGTTTCACTTTTTCCGGAGAGCTCGCTGCGTGCCTATATTTTAAATAATGAACTACTTGAACTCATGATAACAATAAAGAGCTCATGATCATTAAATCGCTTCAGATATCTTATCCTTTCTGAAAGGGACAAACACGAGAGTCAAACAAGAAAAAACAAAGGAGAAGACAGAAAAAACAAGGTTTGCATTGACTTTGGGCTATATTTGATGTTGTTTTTGAATACAAATAAGGACTAAATGTATGTTGTGTGTATTTCTGTAATTGATATCATATCAGAGACTGTAACTGTGCGTTCACATCGAAAGCGGTGAGAGCGTCCAAGGTCGCTATGGCCACCCTGGCGTCAATGCTATCTGCCTTCAGCTTTGGCATCGAGTGTCAAAATTCGCTACATTGATCTCTTAATTCTTGCATTAAACATGCTTTCTGAAAATGTTGCGCACTTCTTAACAAATTAATTTAACAATGGAAGATCATTGCATGTGATGTGGCTTTGCTCCACTTAATTATCCAATGTGTCTATATGTCTGACATATCCTGAAGCAACAATACAATTTTGTACTGTCGCATGAGATTACTGCTTTTTTTTAAGATAAACATATCATTAATGCACATCAGTAACTCGCCAGCAACTTATTTAATGTATGTTCCTGTGAGTAAACATTGCAAATATTTAAAAATCTGGCGACTGCAATAATCAAACTCTTGGGAGCAACTGTGGTCGAAACCAAAGATCACAGGTCTGTGTTCTCTGAACTCCTCTCAAGCAGTGGACTTCTTCATTCTGATTGCACGCAGCCGATCCACATCATAGCTAATTACTATAAAGTTGACTTGATTTTAACTCTCCTCGACGCCTACACCGGTGAAGACGCGCCATGCTGCTCCTCGCTGCCGGCTCTCATTGAAAATGAATGACTTCCGACTACTTTGACGCTCTCGCCGCTTTTGGTGTGAACATAGAGTAAGGGTCTGTATGTGTTTATATATGTTGCATTTATTTATTTATTTATTTATTTATTTATTTATTTATTTATTTATTTATTTATTTATTTATTTAACATAATTGCAGATGCTACAATAGGCTATTAGCACTTACTATTTTCACATCATTGATCTGCAGCTATAATCAAATCATGTAAATAGAAAGGTTGGCAATTAAGACTTATGCAAAGTATTTATGCAAGTATACAAAAAGCATCTGTTTTGTGAGAAGTGCTTCTCATCTGATATGTGAACAACCTGTACGGCTTTACTGTGACATTTCTTTAAGGTAAAAAATACGTTGTCTGACACTTTGTCGTAAACCACGCCCACCAAAATGGTACCCTTTTGGCAGTGGAAACACAAGCCTGAGCAAAAAAACTCAGAGCAACTCGGATAATTTGAAAAATAAAAAGATAAAAAAAAAATTAATAATGCTAGTGAGAAAGAATGCATTAAATTAATTAAAACTCTAAAAATTCATTCATTCATTCATTCAATTTATTTTCCCTGGCTTAGTCTCCATTTCAGAGGTCACCACAACAAAATAAACCACCAACTATTCCAACAGTTTTACACAGCAGATGCCCTTCCAGCCACAACCTAGTACCTGGAAACTGCCATACACTCATTCACACACAGGAAGCCCACACGAACACGGGCAGAGCATGCAAATTCCACACAGTGACCTTCTTGCAGTGAGGCAACAGAGCAAACCACTGAGCCACCATGCCACCTCTCTAAAAATTGTAAAAAAAAAAAAATAAATTCACAATATATTACAAATCTTAATATATTCATAATTAAATGCAGCCTTGGTGACTTCTTTCAGAAACCAATTTCACACAATTTGTTAATGTATATGCAAAAAAGTAACATAAATGTATAACACCAAACTGAAATACAAGGAATACCATGGTATTTTTAGAAAGTATCATAACAAACAAAATATAAGACCTCCAGTCCTAGCCACTGACAACAGACTATCATCTTATTTTGTCAATTTTGGGAGGAGGAACATACATAACCATCTCATGGCATACTAAAAAACAATGAGGGAGAGCGAAAAAAGGGAGCAAGTTGGAATAAAAGCAAGAACTCCACCTGACAAGAGTCGACACTCAATCCATGACCTTTCATTTGAAAACTCGGTGTCCCTGATAAGCAAGAGCAGCATGACTCACTTACACGCTTGCACGTGATGTGCCCTTAAACAAAAGGCGTCTGAAAACAATGAGCTGGAGCACACAATGCTAAAACTGTGTTACACAGAAAAAAGGGGTGAAAAAAAAGCGAAAGAAGAAAATAAAAGGCGGCCCGCTTGAGGCGCAGGCATGCCTGAGCAGACTCACTTGAGAAACTTTCCACTGACGCTCTGACCTCAGTGACAAGGGCACACACAGACACACAAACAGACAGAAAGACTTCACAACAAACCCAAATCCATCAGTACGCACTTCTCTCTCAAACACAGTGCGCATCTCTTGTGAAACACGTCCCAGAAACGACCTCCGGCTTCACGCCAGAGTCGTATTTACCGCCAGAAACGCAAACACAAACAAAAACAAATGTCAGTCAGTGAGTTCGCCGCAGCTTCATTTGGATGGCGTCAACCGTGTTGTTGTGGGGAGAGAACTGAGAGGAGAAAAGATTTACCGCCTTCCTCTAAAAGCAAATATAACATCGTAAAGAAGGATTTTGGAGTCGTAAATATCGCACATCACCTAAAACAAGCGCCTACAAACACTGACATCTTTTCCTGTCATATCTTTATGAACTCTCTGTTCTTGCATTGGCCTTGCCCCAACCCTGACCAGAGAGAAAGAGAGGGAGAGAAAAATAAAGAGAGGGAAAGAAGGAGTGTGTGGCTGGGGTGAAGTGAGGACATGAAGCTGACAGATCCAACTGGGCCATGAGGAACTCGTCCAGACCAACGGAGCTAGGCGGAGTGGAAGAACAGAACTCTCAAACACACACACACACACACACGACTAAAAGATGGAATCAACGTACAAACAAGCACTCAGCAGTTTTGCTCAACAGAACCAAACATTAATATGAAAGCAACAGAATGACGTTATGATGCCAAAGTGGTAGTCGTCAATACAACTGCGAAAACAGAAAATACTAGATACAACATTAAAGAAACATTTGTGAATATTAATAATAAATCGATATTAAACCAAATGAAAATTCATGGCTGAAACCGAAAAAGCGAGATCAAAAACCGAAAGAAATTTAGCACCATTACATTTATGGCTTTGATGGAGTACTAACCCTACTTTAATCAAGGCATTGGCTTAAGTTCACAGTACTCATTAAGATTAGTTTATCAACTTTGTTTGTTGAAATCGGTTTCCTCAAATAGTTTGAGTTGCCTTATTGGGTTTAGCAGTATAACATTTTTAAGGGTCAACTTAAGGAATTGAAGCCTGCCATTAAATGTAAATTATCACCTTAAATTAATAAATTTCACCTTAATGATCTAAGTGTTCCCTAAAAGGTGCTGTATGTAGGTTTTTAATGATTCTGAAGCATAAAAATACCATAAAAATGTTTGCAGATATTTAGGAAACATGCTAAGTGAACAATCTTGTTTATCTAAAAAAACAAGGCTGAAATCAGATATTCTGCTTTGAAAATGTGTGTTATGCGCCAGAACGGCTGTCTTTGTTTTGGTCCATTAACCTGCACAATGCCAGTTTAGCCAATTATATTTCAGCTCCCTAGGTTGCCTTGGTGGAAAATAGCGCATTTCATTAATTTAGAAGGCTCTCAAACTACATGTGAGCTAAATGTGAAACCCAGTGGACAGTAGCAGCCTCTGAAATGAGGCGCAGATTCAGAGTTCCACATGAGGTTTTTTTTTAATTAGCAAATCATATAAATATTACATATGAAAACTTTAGGTGAGCAGGTTACATTGTAACCCCGTGTCATAACAACACACTATGTGAAGAGATTTACAGTGATAAGCAATTTGGCGGTTTGCACCAAACAAAACACAACATGAATTTTAATTCAGCCATTCAGAAGCACAGAATAGTGCACTTACTGCACTCCAATGAAACGGTAAGGTTTATAATCTGATTAATACATATTAAATATCTTTAACATTTTTAAATGTACATGCTGAATCACTGATATTTGTTGGCTTGCACTGAGTCACAGTTCTAAAGTTCAATTTTACACAGTTTATTTTATTTTCAAGGTCTGGGGTGAATCGACAGCTGCTTTCAGTAGCATGACAATAATTGTCATGTAAAATGGCATTCAATCGCACATAATCAGCATCACTGAATAAAGCACATATACCTGAAGTGATCAGTGTCAGTTTTCTGTTGTTCAGCTGCAAGAACTAGAATGCATTTCTAAAGTATACATCTCAGGTGTTGTTAGAACAAAAAAATCCTTTTAATATGGAAAAATAATCCCTCTATCATGTGTGGTTGCTTTTATTTAGAACACGACTTAAATCAGCCTTTAGGCTTGACAGTCAGGCATGCTCCTATTGTCAATCTGGCAACCTGCATGTGTTTTGAAACAAGAGTGCAATACCTAGTTCAACCACTGGGTGTCAAACTTAAACACTACACCTTTAACTGTTTCTACAAAGTGCTTAGCAACCATTTCCCCTTAACCAATTTAAGGACCAAACAGCTTCCTTTAAATGGCCACATGACACTCAAAATGCAAGCATTCATACCCTAAACAAATGTGTTTTAGATAAAAGACTCACAGAATTGTAAACAAAAAAACAAACAAACATAGATAAATAATTTAATAAAACCATTTAATGAACAAACTAATACCCACAGCATGTTGATTGCACGTTTTGGGAAACTTTTTGCTTCGCATGTTGTTAGGACACAGTGTTATACTTTTAAATTTCAGCAATAAAATCTACACTTGACATCCTATCAACACATCATCGCAGTATTTGAAAAGCAGGCACATCTAGTGCTGTCAAGGAACAAAGTCTGCTGTATTAAATCTATTGATAGAAAGGTTCAACTATCACCTCGCCACTCCATCCAGACATTGTGATCTCTTTAAAAAAAAAACAGGCCTCTATGACCTGTCCAAGAGACCATGCCATTCCAGATTGTGGCCGCACCTTAACGGTGCCTGACAATTCAAAACACTCTGCTTTCATTCATTCATCAGTCTGGCTGTACAGTCGGTTCAAACGCCTGTCAAGTGGTGGTAAAATAGCGCACGGACCATTCCCTCAAAACCCCATGGCTCACGTCCACCCTCTGATGCCAAGTCTCATGGTGGGAGCTGGAACACTCTGATACCTGGCCAAGCTCACCACATCCTTCCGATCCGACCCTCACCCTAAATAGTCAGCAACATATTAGCAGCGCTAGTACTCTGTGTGAAATTTAGGACACACTTAGAATGACTTTGAAGAACAAAAGGGGGTGTGGGAGTTCATGCGGTTCTATCTTTGGCGGATGAAGCTGAAATCAGAGCTCTGATGTGGAAATGATACAATAAGCACATAAGATTTGATATTAATGATATAAAGGAGGTGAGTGATAACAGTCACGTAGGGCTCATATTTGAGCTTATAACACTAGACATGTTGTTGCTTGCATATCAGTTGACATTTGTTCTCCATTTACATCAGGGCTACTCATTTAAATGAGTAGTTCAGTAATAAATAGCACTGTCATTGTTTTCCATTACAAAAAAAACCCTGTTCAACTTCCTTTTGATGACTGTTGGATAAACTGTAAACACTGTCTATTAAGAACTTTTATTCAGGATTAGTCAATAGGGGTGAGAGAATAGATACTGTCCAACTCCAAAAAAACAACAACAATTAAAGCAATGCAAGTATCATATTATTATCCCAATGAATGATAATGTGGTGGCATGGGGGCTCAGTGGTCATCATTTTTGCCTCACAGCAAGGAGGTCGCTGGTTTGAGTAGCTGGGCTAGCTGGCATTTCTGTGTGTTTGCATGTTCTCCATAATGTAAATTGCTTATTATGCACATCTGGTAGATTTGAAATGTCTATTCTCCAATGAATGAAAGTGTGAGGAAAAAAAAAAGAAGAGCTGTGCTGGCGCTGAACAAGTTTCTGACGATGCAGTAGCTGTGACTGGTGTTTTTCCAAAATACAAATACTGAATTTGGGAATACTACTTGGCTCACGTACTATTTGGGATGCTCACATACTATATATGAGGGAAGTTGGAGATTTCAGACCCATTGAGAATTGTTTTTTTCTAATACATTCCAATTGTGATCAATGATCACTGTTGCAGCAATTTCAGATCAGTGTTAGGTGTAAATAGTTACAAAGTAGTTCCTGTAATTAGATTACTTTTTGGCAGAAAAAGTAAAGGATTACTATTCATTTTCAGGTAATTTAATTAATTACTTATAATTAGGCCCACACGGAATCCGCGCGCGCAGATTTCCGCAGATTTTCCGCAGAATTCCGCAGATTTCTGCAGTTTTTTAGCCCATTATAAATTTGGTTTATTTACTTGAGTAAATGTGTAAATCGGAATTTATTCAGTTTTTATTCAGTAATTTATTACTTTTTATTTAATATATTAAAGTGTAAGTTATAATACTCCGCTGGATACTCCCAAAATAATTCTCCGCAGAAATGGCAAAAAACATCCGCAGATGTCAGGGTTGGTGATGGGAAATGGGGAAAAAGGAGTGAGGACTCAAGTGCAGGAAAAATGGGAATTTATTAAATAATAAAAATAAAATAAAATGCAAAATAAACTACCCCGAGGGGGAAAACTTTAACAAAACAAATACATACACAAACAAACTTCACTGGGCTGGCTGGTAAGGAACAGGACTGGAAACATGACAAGACAAGGGTTCAAACAACAACATGTGATGACGAACTGGCACAGGACAGCAAAAGTGAGGGGTATATAAACTGTAGAAAATTAACACACAAACAGGTGAACACAATTAACTAATAATGGGTTAACAAGGAGGGTGGGACAAGACAATAGAGTGCATGACACAGAGAGACACACAAGCCATGCGCTCACTTAACAGGACAAGAACATGCAGCCAATGAGAGAACTCATTAACCGCATGTTCATGACAACACACACAACACTGAAGCACACGACAAAAGCACGTGACCACAATGTAAACACCGAGCCACGTGCTTTGACAATAGACGCAAGACACGAGCACACGATAGATAAACACCTTACCGTGCGCTCACACATAAGCAACGTGCATGCTTCATCTCAGCGCCAACCAAAACTGAAACCAACTAGACGGAGGCGCCGAGAATAAAGCAGCGCGCTGCTGACAGAACAAACACAAACACCAGTACAAGAGCGCGCGCGTCTGAGGGACGCAGAGCGTGCGCGGCCACATCAAGTGGCAGTGCACACACTCTGCGTACACCCACGACGGCGCGTGCGCGCACACAGAGACAGAAACAGGACCAGACATGAGTAGTGTCAGAGCTCTGCCACCAAAACAAGAATTTACAAGACCAGAGAGGCAGAACCCTGACAGCAGATTCCGTCTGGCCCTACTTATAATCTACTTGCTTAAATACTGTATATAAATTAAACAGGATCAATCAATAAGGGAGAAGGAGAGTAACTCTTTTATCAAGTAGATTGAACTTGCTTGAGAAACAATAAACAGAAAGAGTCGGAAGTTATGTGTTATTGCTTTGAAATGCGCTGTTGTTTTGATACATACATTTGATACATTTTTTAATGAAAGCAAAAATGTCCTGTTTGGCTCCTATTTAAGTCGTCGTTGAGTTCAATTTCTGTTGTCTATGTAATGTTAAGATTAATATCTAGTTTAAGTTGTGTTGAGTGAAGGATGTTAATAATTTGTTCAGCAACTGAGTTACTTTTCAGACCGTAATTAAACATGTATTTTAAATACAATTTTAATGATGAAATGAGTAATTAATAAGGGTGTCACGATTTAGATTTTTATTCGAAATCGATCGAAATTTATGCTCAACTTCGATTATCGAATCAAAAAATAGAATCGTCGATGCTGCCACGCCCCCATGTCACGTTAGCTTGGCTTGCTAAGCGGGAAAAAAACATGCTTGTTGAAGTGCTTGTTAAACTGCAGACGCAGGAGACCCGTCGACAGAGCTTAAATCCTCTCCTCTTTCAATGAAGTCGCCGGTGTGGAAGTATTTTGGATTTCCAGTTAGTTATGTTGACAACGTTCGTGTTGTCGACAAAAAAAAAACAGTTTGCAAGCTCTGTTATGTACGTATTACGGTTGGGATGATAGACGATGAGCGCATCGCGATCCTCTGCCCCGCACCCGTTGCAAATCCGCTCGCGAAAAATACACACTTAGGCCCTGTTTACACTAATATGTCTTTGTTTTTAAATGGCATTTTAGAACGACAACGATCCACATCCACACTGGTGTGTAGCATTTCTGAGCAGCCCTCCTTCCTCACTACCGCTGAAAACGCACATCACGTGACCACAGACACTCATTTACACACAGACGCACACACATTGTCATGCGCTCAGGACAGCGGGTCAAGGCAGTCAGCGGGTCAGTAGACTGCTTCCATCTTTTACTTTCACACAAGTACTTAGTCATTTTAGCGAACACCTCAGATACTGTTGGCTGGTTCCTGTTGGTTGTGGACCTTTTTTTACTTACGCCATTATAAAGACAACGATCACTGCCTATTCACGAGTCCCGCAGAAAAAAGTGATTGATAGGTGGTAATTATGTGTGTAACTTGCCTTTATTCATTTACTGTATGGTTTGTTTATAGGTAAAACAAAGACCATGCAAGTCAGGTAGTTTAAACGGTAGGCTACAAATAATTAATTCGGTATTAATTAATTAATTATTCATAATCGAAAATGGAATCGAACCGTGACTTTAGAATCGAAAATGTAATCGAATCGAGGATTTGGAGGATCGTGACAGAATAATTAAATAACTAACTTTAGTAATTAGTAATTAATTAACTTTTTGAAGTAACTTACTCAACACTGCTTCAGAAACAGAACTGCAACATTTACATTTGCAGTTGCTACGTAATAGCTACAACTGTTGAGGCTTTGACACAAAATTCCATAAATCTAATTTACCACTGCCGCCCTCAAAACTTTCAATTGGGCTTTTATAATAAGGTGTTTAAAAATTCATAAATAAAATAAGCGGAGTTAAAAGTAACTGAGATATTCTCTAAAAAGAGTGAATTACACATAGCCATACTGAAAATGTGAATTATGAAGCAGTTATGTTTATTTCGATGATCTGATTGACGTAAACTCCTGGGTATGTAGTAAAAAACATCAAAGGATCGTCAAGTTATGTTTACATAACTATTCACAGAACATCTTCAAAAACCTCCAGCAAATCAGTCTTCTAGGTTTTTTTTAAATGCCTGACTGCAATACTCCATTACGAAAGATATAACTGGATCAAAATATTTCAAACACTACAGAGGAATCTGCGCGTTTCACATGGCATGGATTTTTGCTGTTGCTGTATGCATGTTCAAAGCATTTGCTAAATTTTGACCTTGGTGCAATAAAAGCAAAATATGTATTAATACACATGAAAGCACTTACTCTAAAAAGTTCTTACAGGGCCAAAAGGAATACAGTCGATCCCTATTAAACAAACATTTTACTTGCTGTCCTCAAACACTTCAAAGAAAAGCAAATCCTATGTGCTGTATGGATATAGACGCCAGGGTTGTTCTACATGAGACACTGATTGGAGAATTTCTGGTTCCCCTTAAACACGGTCTTGATCGTTTAATCTCCTAAACCCTCCTTATTTCGCTCTCTTCCTCCTGCTGTGTGCCCCTTCCTACCTCTCTTTACTTCCTCTCCATCCCTCCATATCTCTGCCTGTGTCTACTTTAACAAGCGGCTCTGTAAAACAGGCACAAAAGCTGCTGTTACATTCCAACCCTGAAGCTACTCACACACACACACACACACACACACACACACACACACACCTCTCATTTCCCCGTTCACACGCATTCCAAGGATCTCATCAAAGAGCAGAGCACTAGACCTGCCAACCTCATCCCACTACTGACGACCTTGACAGTGATCTCTAGTTTAGCCATTTTTATGAACCTGCTTCCTGCCTGATCCATCTTTGCTCTCGAAGCAACTGTAGACTTTGTTTCAAGAATGTTTAATATTCTCTGGAATTTATATTAATTGCACTTTTAACAAAATGAAGCACTACAAATGCGTATACTTTGGGGTTAAGGCTGGGTGACACAGCAAAAAAAAATCATCACAATATCAGGTTTCATATCATTCAGTATTAATAATTATTGAATATTTATTAACAATACATTTAGGAATATTATGATTTTAATTAACCCCTTTGTTTTAATTGACCAACATTATTACGGCAAATAGTTTTAATAGCCAAAAACAAAAATATTTAAACAAAAATATGTCATATATATTTCATAATGAAATAAACTTAAGTGCTGAAGAGACTCTTAACTTGATAAATAAAATGTTACAAAGTGTGTACAATGGTAAAGTGTAAATGCTGAACAATCAAAGCAAACTTTAAGGTGTGAATAAAAATGATACAGTCAACCTCAAACTCTGTCAATAAAACAAATTATGATAATCAAATCTGAGCTTTCAAGTAAAGGAACCAACCATCATTATTCAAATACATATTGCAACATTACAAATTGTGAAGTTGGATGACTACATTACTCCCTATGCTAAAAAAATATTTTATATGAGGACGCTAGTGGCTAGGATGCACAAGAAAAGAAACCAAAAAGGTAGCATCCTTACATCTTTTTTTATTTACAATCTCCTCACCGCTGCTATAACGCACTCATTTTCAGATGTGTTGTTATTTTGACCTGAAGTTGCAATAACCTAACTCAAAACTCACACATGAAAATCGCGAGCACGTGAATTTCTTTACTAAATTTTTAATGCAGTTTGCATTCGCGCTCTCCTGCAGTCTTCTGTAACTAGGTGACCATCAACTGTTTTCTTAGGAGACGACAAATTCTTCAGCTCCGATACAAGGAGAAAACGAAAAAGCAATGCAGTGTTTTAGTGCATAGTGCATTTAGTGCACTCTTAATAGTTCAGATGTTTTCAACTAGGTGCGCCTGGAAAATGTAAACACATTACATTACTTTGACATGTTTATATTGTTAATATAATATATGTAACATTTGTACTAAAAACTCAAAACATAAATTCACAGAGAAAGTATATATTAACATTATTTCGATAGAAATAGGTTCATATTTTCCAAAACAACTAACCACAAAGTTATGGGATCAGAAAAATACCAATCGGTTTTTTATCATTTAAACGAGGAAAAAAAATGCGTTATGGATGTGACGAAAAAAAATTATGCAAGTTTATAGTATACAACATACTTTGTAGGAATTCTCTGAATTAAACTGCACAACGGCAAATAAATAATGCTAATTAAAAGGCTAAGGGTTGGCTCTCTATAGAACAAAAATTATTGATTTTCTTTTGTATAATAAAAAAATTGTATTGTATTTTGGATGGGACGTCTATCCATTTTGGATGAGACGGATGTGAAATTGGCACTTTTGTGACTTTGGTAAATCAAGTATAATTGTTTGAGAATATTGACATTTTTGAGTATTGTTACACTCCTGTAAAATACAAGCCTACACAAATAACTTAAAAAGGGTTTCGCAATTTTTTTTTTACAATTTAATATTTAACAATATAATTAATGTGTGTACAAACTATACTATAAATTTAATTGTAATCATAAATCATTACAATAGGTAAATTAAACATTCAAATATATTAAAACAGAAAACAGTTTAAAGTAATAAGTCGTTTGCTACAATCACTGCATTAATTAGTGCAATAGCGCATTAATTAACTTACAATGAACAAGGTACTTTGATAATATTAAATAAGGTTAGTCAATACAAATGTTTATGTTAGTTCACAGCAAATTAACTAATGTTAATATTTGGTCTTAAAATGGAGAGATTCATGCAAAGATGAATAAATGCTGTAAAATTGTCATGATTAATGCTGCTGTTAACTAATGTCAACAAAGTAAACCTTAATAAACAGCGTCACCCTAAATTTTATTGTAATAGTTACTTCACTATTTAATTGATTAAATAATCAGGCTTTAGCACAATGTTAACAACTTCCTTTAGAATCTACAGTAACTTACTAGCAGCAGTTCACCAGTAACTTACTGTAAATCAATTACAGCAAAATCACTGTATTTACAGCACCACTTATCTTGCTGTATATGTATTTACAGAACTATATGAATACCTTTACTGTGAAATATACAGTAATTTTCACAATGCAACTTTAAAATACAGTGACATACTGCATGACTGTCCTACAGTAAACTACAGTTCAAATTACAATTAAAAACTGCCCATTATCCATAAGATGTTTATAATTCATCCACTCATTTTATTTTAAAATGGAAACATGAGTTTAGTATCAATGCAAAAAACTATATGATTAATCAAGCTTATTTGATTCCAAGGCAAATTAAAAATAAATCACCAGCTCGTGAACTTCTAGAAAAAAAATGCCATCAGCACTCCTAATTTCATCTCATATCAAACTCTCTGACCTCATCCTGAGCAGATGCTTCAGCTCTACCCTAAATACCCATGATTCCCCTCTGATCTGCTCCCAGAGCTCCTCCCCTAACCAATCGCGCTGCACCACAACACTTGGCACTTCAAATTTCTTAAAGGATGCAAGAAAGTGAGGGAAAGACAACAAAAAGGAAAATGTGGTTGGAACGGAGCGAGAGGGAAAAGGGGACAAGAAGCCACTCTGCAGGGTGACCCCATCACGGTGGCCTGAGGTGGGTAGGGCTTCCCATCGTCTCACTCTGA
The DNA here is from genome assembly GCF_052040795.2 of Danio rerio. Lineage (NCBI taxonomy): Eukaryota > Metazoa > Chordata > Actinopteri > Cypriniformes > Danionidae > Danio > Danio rerio. The sequence continues at coordinate 38,816,683 of NC_141035.1, forward strand.
CCAAACCCACCGAAGAACTCAGTCAACCCGCCCCACCCCAGCGCTACCCAATCGCCATGCGGCTTTCGGAAGCCCCCGGCGTCTCAGCCTGTGGCCCCTTAATCCAGTGTGACAAGGAGAAAAAAGCTGCAGCAACAGCGTTACCATAGCAATGGGTGGCATTGGCGTAAAGCCACACAGGAGCATGGCATGGCCAGAACATGTGCCAGAGATGGCATATGAAATAAGGAACTGGAACTCTAGACAGACATCCAGGCAAAACTCTGTAATAAATGCACCCAAAATAAACCTGCGCACCAAAAACGGCATCACAAAGTGCATGAATTGACGTAAATATAATTAGACTGAGTGTTTTCTGCAGATGAGGCATTTGTTGTAGTCCCGTTTAAATGATCAGAGCTTGCATCTGTAGAGGAACACAGGGAGGGTTTACTAAGGCGCACACATACACACAAACAGACACACACAGGGCTTCCCAGAGTCAAAAAAACATTGGTTATGCAACACTGAAGCCCCTGTGCTCTCTCTCACCCTCTAAATAGCTCAAGCCAAGCTAAAAAAAAAATTAAAAAAAACTAAATAAACACACGCACACACACACAAACACACACACGCATGCACGCACACACGCACGCACACACGCACACACGCACGCACGCACAAAGTGACCAGTTCAAGTAAAGTAAGGTTTTTGCCCCAACAAAACGACTTGAAAATTCACTCAAAAATAAATACATAAAATGACAGAAATTAATCTATCAACACTTGATCGTCATGGTTGTTTAAAACCAGTTTGCCTTTTTCACAAAGCCCAAAAGAAGATACTCTGGAAAAGAAATTGTCCCCAACATGGGTTTGACCAATACAAACAAAAAGATTTGGACGTTTGGAATGACTCAGTTTTTATTTTTGTGTGAACCAAATTTCTCCTGTTGGCTTGATTTGCTCTTTGTCTTTGTTGTTTTATTATGACAGTAAATCATTAGCAAACTTCGAGAGCTTGCAAATCTAAATGTGAGAACTTGTGATAATAATATTTGTATTTGTACAGTTGAAGTCAGAATTATTAGCCCCTCATTTTTTCCCCAAAAACCATTTATCATTTCTAATAACTGATTTATTTTATGATTATTATGATGACAGTAAATAATATTTTAATAGATATTTTTCAATACACTTCTATACAGCTTAAAGTGACATTTAAAAGGCTTAACTATGTTAATTAGGTTAACTAGGCAGGTCAGGGTAATTAGGCAAGTTATTGTATAACGATGGTTTGGTCTGTAGACTATCAAAAAAAAATTATAGCTTAAAGGGGCTAATAATTTTAACCTTAAAATGGTGTTTAAAAAATTCAAACAATCTAGTCGAAATAAAACGAATAAGACTTTCTCCAGAAGAAAAAAATATTCTCAGACATACTGTGAAAATGTCCTTGCTCTGCTAAACATCATTAGAGAAATCTAAAAAAATTATAATAATTTAAAGGGGAGCTAATAAATCTGACTTCAACTGTAGGTTGAAATTCTGACATAAAAAGCTGAATGTCTTGATTTGCACACACAGACAATCATCAAAACGCCTGCATTTTAAATTTGAAGTTGCAGATTATTATTTATGTATTTGTAAAATGCCATTCACAAATAAAAAATGGTACACGTGTGTTCTCAGCAAATTTACCTCAGCACTTTATTGCAGTTTTGCTGTACAACTACAAGTCAGCACAATTCTCCCGCTATCATATTTGGTACACATTTCGCCAGATTGCTCTAACAGAACTCAACTTGTACTTGTAATGAGGAGTGCGAGGAAAGGGTAAAGCTGTTTTACTGGCGGATGCCTGACCAATGAACAATGCCAGCAGCCAACGTGGGTGCAAAAGAATCATTTGTATGATTAATTGATTATATCACTTTGTTTTTTTGATCTATGTTAAAAAAAGATTTTTGTTAAATATCAATAATTCTACAGAAATGTATTTACCAGTAAAAGAGCAGCAAAGTTGGTTTATTGGCTAGAGTCAGCAATCCAAGAGTAAGTTTTTAGTAATTATCTATACGTTCAAAACTACTGATTTACATTCATACTTTAACACCTTTTTAATGAAAGTAACATTAATAATAATGTTGATGCAATAATTCAATGCATACAAATAGTTAACCATTGTGCATAACTCGTGTTCAGAGTGTTTTATATGTAGATGAGAAATTATTTATGGAATTTATTAGTTTTAAAGTCACACTGCTCAAGAACTAAATATTCATCCTATTTTTTTTTTTTTTGATCAATGACCTATCAAAAACTGTAATGATAATTTTTTTAACATGTTTAATCTCCAGAATATAAAACGTTACAGATTTGTAGTTATATTACACACACACACACACACACACACACACACACACACACACACACACACACACACACACACACACACACACACACACACACACACACACACACACACACACACACACACACACACAAAAAAAACACAGGTGCAGTAGTTGATTGTCTTCTGACACATTTTTTTGTTGTGCTGATTGAAAGTCTCTTTACATTTCAATAGTAATGTATTTAAATGTATTTTTATGTATTTAATGTATTGATATGTATTTTTATATTCTGGTATAAAAAAATGTTCATCCAATTTAAATTTGTTGGCCCGATAATTCTAATAGTTCTGATAAGTAGCCCAAACTGTCGGTCAACAAATGTAGATTTGTACATCTGCGCATCTGTTTACGCAGATCCACCATTAGAGTGTGCACCCACGTTTACATGCACACAAGGGTGACACACTAAAATCAAATGCTGAACTAAGACTTGAAAACCTGAATCAATATTGGAGTTACTTTTACACGCTGGAGCAAGGATGGCACCAGGGCTGAACAATTTTTTTTAGACAGGTCATATTTTAAAACTATTTTAGTCACGCAAAGCTTATGTAGATTGTGTCATCGATAGCGCAACAAGTTAATCAATAACCCTTGTGTATGATTAAAATGTACTACCCTTTCATTATGTTGGTGACTGTTTTTGCCCCATTGACTTCCATTATAATGACATTTTTAATTGCAAAGACCTAACAGCATATAATCATACATAATTGTTGGTGGTTTTTTTCTGTTGGGAAGAGGTAAAATGTGTAATCTTTACTGTTGTGTTCATCATCAGTTCACCATTAACCCTTTAGATAGGCCTGTGCAAAAAAAGTTTATGTCTTTTAAATGGAGTTCTACGCAGTAAAACAGCGATTACATAGTATGTGTGTGTGTGTAAATACACTTGTATGTTCATTATTATGGAAGTCAATGGGACAAAAATAGCCACGAACATAACGGAACATAACGAAGGGGTAGTAAATCTACCAAGAGTGTATAGCTGAATTTGAAAATTGTCAGCATTTTCTTAAAATAGGTGTCAAAATAAGATTGATCACCTACAACCCTTCCATTTTCTCAAACAGAGAGAATGTTAAGACTTAAAATCACCCCAGAGCGGATGAAAACCTCCCCAACAGCACACAAGGCTCAAGTACATCATAGAAAACACACACTGTTCTGCAAAAGCTTGATATCCAATCATCTAAAGGGAAAAAAATAACAAATCTGAGGGGGGGGGGGGGGGGGAATGTAAAGGAAGGCCAAAAGGGTGGAAAACCCAACACTCGCTGAAGGGCAAGTAAATAAACTCAAACAACGATGATACAGAGTCAGCCAGGCATGACACACAAACCCTTGGGCGAAGTGGAGAATGCACAGTAGTGGCAGCTCTCACAGCGCTTGATTAATATCAAAGACATCTCTGAAGAGTTGAATCACACACTAAGTAAACTTCCATTCAGGAAACAAGACAACCTATAATCTGCTTAGTGACTCACAAATGCATATATGTGCTGTTTTTCCCCCTTTTGTCGCATCAGGAACAAGTGTGGACATGCTAAACCCTTTCTGCCTCCATTCACAAATATGTCCATTTATCAGCCTGAAGAGGCCCAGTCATCAGTGGGAGGGAATCTAAACCCTCTTCAGCTCTCTAAGATTTCAGAAAGGGATTTTCCACCAAAGACTCAAGCTACACAGAGAAATGGGGGATGTTTTATAAATAACAACACGATATGCATATTACCTGCTAGATGTGATATGCTAATCTCTGATGTCTAAGATGCACACCTCAACCTCAGCACCAACAAAAAAACCCCTTCTTCAATCCCAGTTATGTTAATTTATTGAAATTATTTTAAATATTCCATCACCTCTCCACCTTTTACTCCAATCCAATTGTATTTCTTATTTTTTTTTACCTTAATACATCCTTTTCAAACTCAAAAACAAATGATTTAGGGATGTACATTTCATACTACAATAGCAATTACACACAAATACCTCTCATAATTTCATGTACATCTCAAATTGGTCTTTTGTTTTTTAATGTTTACTGTTAGACCTGCTGAATCTATGCTGAACTAGTTTATGTTGTACAGCTTCTTTTTATTATTTAGTGTTTTTTCCTACATCTCCTACATTGTCTTCATTAAAAAGCAAACAAAATGTACTAGACAGGCATGGTAACACAAACACACTAAGAAATTTATGGCTTGCATATGGCAATACTCAAGAACACGGTATTCTCAGATGCTGCTTTGATAACCATGGTTCAAAACAAGTGCATGTTCTTACCTTCTCTGTGTGTGAGATTCCCTCTGGTCTCATCTGATTTCTGGAAGTTTATACTGGCATAGGCACTGAGCTCTTCTATACCTTCAACAGCTCCCAGCTCCACCGGCCGAGACTGGAAAGCATTCCAATCAGGAACATGTTGCTCTCCATTCTGCATTAGATCCAGATCAATGTAGTTCAGGCCGTTCTGGTCATGGTTTGTTAATGTGGGAATTTGGCCTGAAGCGGTTTCCCTTCGTCCGTTGGTTACTGTCGATGCAGATGGAGCGGTAGAAGCAGCAGAGGCCTGATCAGGTCTCAACCACACATTCTCGAAGGAGGCGGAGCTGTGGCGCTTTACATCCCCTGATTGACAGGTGCTCGATGTGTCGACTGACCCTCTGGTCGCTGTGGATGCAAAAGTCTCTGAACTGTGCCGCCGTCGACCCTGTGGGTCAGCACGTATTACTTTAGCGCCCTGGTTTCGTCCGGAAGTGGAGTTAACCCGTGTGAATGCACTCAGACCTGATAAAGGGCTAATCAGAGCTGGTCTTCCAGGAGCGCCGCTTAATGTCGTCACGTCATGATTGGGTGATACAGAACAAGGAGGGGCATCTGCATCTGGCAGGGCCTCGGTCATTAGCATCAATTGTGTGTCAGGAAAGCCAGTGCAGGATGCTAACTGCATGCTGATGTAGTCACGTTCACATATGCTCTCACATGGCAGTGGAGGCGAGGATACAGAGTTTGACGGTGTGATTATGGCATAATCTGAACTGGAAGAGGAAGTCTGCAATTCGGAGCACAGCCGTCTGGCCTGGGATCCCAGCTGCATGTTCATGTACTCAGATGATGAAAGATCCGACGGGGCCTCAGCATCACTTACTGAATAAACAGGTGGGAACAGCGATGCTAAGCTCGCTGAAAATGCCTTGTCGTTGAACTCAATGTTGACATACTCCCCAGGACTTTTAGGCTCAGGAGGGAAGGGGCTCTCACGTGTGCGTGGAAGAGTACTTGCTTTGCTGGCGTCCAGTGACAGCCGTGTTGGACGTGTCAGCCTACCGTTGCCCTCTGACCTTTTGGGTTTGACAGCAGACTGCTGGGAATTGCTTTGACCACCCAAGCTGTCACTGCTTGCTGAAGATGAAGAGGAGTCAGCGTATGCTAATCGACTCGAGCCCAGTGACACTCGAAGCGGGCTCTGATCCTGCTTCCTGTTAGCATGTTTGAATGAGCGGGGCAAAGAGTAGTAAGCATACATAGGCCTGGGAGGATCTTCCACAGGGTTGAAAAAGCAGTCTGGAGGCGTACTTGTTGTTGAGCAACTAGCTGGAGACATGTTTATGTAATCTCCACATGACGACACTTTACCTTCCATACTCTCTACGGAGAGCTTAGGGTTGATGCCATTCGTCCAGATCTTGCCATAGTTTGTTGTGCCATCTGGAGAGCAGCTGCCACTTGGTGACATCATCATGTAACCATTGGAGTCGACATGCGAGTGTTGCCTGGGGTTGATAATTTGCTGTGGTGCAGACACACTTTTTGGACTCATGGGCATGTAGTCACTGCTTTTGGTTGTAGGGGTTGCAGGCGCAACGCCTGGCAGCATGGGCATATAGCCGTCATCTTTGTGATCTGGCCCCCTTTCATCTTTTGCTTGTGATGCATCTGTACCTTCCTCTGGGTATGAATGTGTTGGCATGAATGAGTGCCTATATGTTGATGATGACGATGATGCAGAGCGGCTTCGTGGGTATGTAGGCATCATCACAGTGTATTCCTCTAAAGATGCAGCAGGCGATTGTGAGGGAGTTTTCTGATGGCATGGAGTTGGCGGCGAAGCACCAGAAGAATGAGTTCTTTTCCGAAAACATTTTTCCAACTCAGGCTCCTCTAGTCTTGACGGTGTTCCTCTAGATTGGCTTCGTGACTGGCTCCCGGCACCAGGAAGTGAACCGGGCTTTGCCATGCAGATGTAGTTGTTTATCTCTTCCTCCCTGGCAGGTGGTGTGTGGCCAAGCGAGTCTGGAGTCACGCTACGAAACGAGCTTCGAAAGTCACAGGGGCTGGATCCATATTCATCTGAGGAGATGAATCCGCCATCGCTGGGTGATCCAGATATCGAGGCACTAGAGCGACGTGGAAAGAGGCAGTCAGATGTGGAGCCATGCCCGCTCGTGCTGCTGGAGGACAGGCTGATGGGGCTGATGGCTGAGGGGGAGCACCGTGAGGTGGGCGTGGGTATTGATCTGCTGTGATTGAGTGGCGGGTGAAGTCTGGATCCCCCTCTGTGCCGTTGCGATTGAGGTCGGGCATTGCTCGGGCTGCTTGGACTCCCGTCCACAGATGCCGGCCTGGACATGGTGCCCTCTCCATCACTAGATGCTCTCACTCTAAACGAATGGCTGTGTTTGCCAGGCCTAACAGGAGAAGTGGCCGTCACACTCTCCGCCCGAGAGCGCCTGCCTAAGCCAACTTGACTAGGGGGAGGATTATTGTGATGATGCCGCCTGACAGGCACTGAGATGGGGTTTGAGCAGTTAGAAGATGACTGGCTTTTGCTGCGGGGTCTGAACTCCTCACTCATGGCTTTCATGGCTTCTAATATAGTTTCATGCATGTTCTGAGCCACAACAGAGTCATCCACTTGCATCCAAAACTCCCCGGGGCCTGTCACAGCAGATCGGCCGACTTCAATAAAAAAGAAATTTTCAGAGTGACCACATCTCCTAATGTTCATCAACTGCAAAACCACAGCTGCTGCATCCGAATTCAGTTTCACAAAGCTGATAGTCTTATTGGTGAGGCATAATCTGTAAACTCCAATCAAGTTCTTTGTGTGACCCAGACCCTTTGGTTTCAATATAACTTGCCAAACCTCTTTAAAGGCAGGTCCCGGCGTGGCTTCCCCGTAATTATCCTCGCCAACTCCACGGCCCGGGGCAGTTTCGTGGACCTTACCTCTGTTATGGAGATCAACCAGGGCTTCATACCATGACTCTTGCTCGATCTCGCTGTCAGCAGCGATAGCAAAGTACTCATCCTTGGTATAAAGCGCGACGAGATGTTTGTTTTTTGAATCCGCTCTTTTGTTGATGTTAAAGCAGCTCTCCAGCGGAATGGATCTTTTCGGCGCTCCAGACTTGTGTCTCCACTTCTTCTCGTTTTCATAGTACTCCAGTCGGGACGGTCCGGAGGCGCTCGCCGCCCTCAGTACAAAAAACCTTTTGTGCATGCTTTTGGGTTTCCTTAAATAACCCACCTTTTTCACGTCTGAAAAACATCCTTGCTCCGTAGTCGGGCTTGCCATGGTATATATATAAAAATATTTACAGAAAAATTGCAGGATCGGAAGTCAAAGCGTTACGTGTGCAATCTTCACCAAACGTGAACGCCGACACAAAAACGTTTCCATTTAGTAAAAATTGAGGAAAAATAACACTAAAACAAGTCACTTTTGTGCACTCCGACACGAGCTTCAGTTATAACAGTTCATTGATACCGTAGCACACTTGGATTATCGTCAGCAGCATTACATTGTTAAAACTAACTTTAAATAATCCATCGGACATCTTCAAAGAATATTGCAAGTACCGGAAAGCACCAAGTTTGTGATGTATAAAAATACAAAACAGTGATATTTACAAAACAGCGTCCTTTTCAGTCCAGAGATCCGAATGCATTATCAAAACAAGCGCAGTCAGCAGCGCACGACCCCGTTTACCCCGGAGATCAAAGCGCTGTCTGCAAAAATCCCAAAAGTGCAATTAAACAAAGCACGAGCGCGGAGTTTGCATCTCAGCGTTATTTAACAACGGAGATGTACCGAGTCCGTTTAAACCGCTGCATAAGTTCCTCCGAAAGTCGCTGAGTTTTCTTATTTTGCGAAGCCGTACCAGACCAAAACAAGCCACCGCTCGTGTGTGTTTGTATGGAGGAGTTGAGACTGGGGGGGTTGCAGCCTAGCTTGTTACGATGCAACCAATAATCCCGCCTATCGAGAAGCTGAACTCGCTGATTGGCCGGATCAAATGTCCATCATCCTGAGAGACATCTGATTCAAAAGTAACAGTGGGGATTTTGACTCATTCCAGTGACTCGAATCTTTTTGAACTAGTTGCTCTAAAAAGATTTATTTGCACTGATTGATTCAATAAAAGCGAATCCTTTGGGATAGACACGTAAGAGAACGAGTCGACTCATTCGCCAGCTAAATGAAGTTTTATTTAGAGGCGGTGTTGAAAAGACACCATGTAACTATGCGCTGCAGATATTTATAACCACACAATTGTAAAATGGGAAGTCATACTTTATAGCGGTCATGTTACTGTCTATTTACATGCATAAATATAGTGGCAAATGAACAATATGTACTTGTGTGTGTAATTGCATTGCTGAGGTGTTTTGAAGTGGACGTTTTAAGAGTACTGTGAGGATTAATTATGGCTGGATAATGTGTGTAGCATGTACAGTGTTGCACTATTAGAAGTCTATAGCTTGTTTTCAGCTGTCTGAGAATAGCATTTTCTATCTGGATTATGTAAGACAGAACTTAAATGAACAGCTATCTATCTATCTATCTATCTATCTATCTATCTATCTATCTATCTATCTATCTATCTGTCTGTCTGTCTGTCTGTCTGTCTGTCTGTCTGTCTGTCTGTCTGTCTGTCTGTCTGTCTGTCTATATGCAAATTTAATGATAACTGAAAAACCGAATCTCTATAGTCTGGCATTTAACACAATAAGAGTTGTTATCCTATTTTATTTAATTTTATTATTTAACTTTATTATGATATGCTATCTCAAAATATTTCTAAATGACTTTACTTTTATTATTAACTTTTATGATTACCTATTTACAGTTTTTCTCAGTCTCTTTTTTTTTTGCATTTCTCACAACATTATTTACATTTGCACAACAGTCAATGCATTTCTCAGAACAATTAGTACAAACTGCAAAACCTAGTTGATAACCTGCAAAAGCATGCCACATGCTCACAATGGATAGTTCATTCCTCAAAAGCAAGTATTGATGCCAATGAAAGTCTTAGTGTCATCAAGATGAAAAGTCCTGACATCATTGTTTATGAACAAGATAGTCAAATGGCTTTGTCATGTTTCATTATGACCGTTTACTCTGGACATTTTTTTCTAATGCAAAAACAATTTGGTGACACTTCCTGAAAATGCTCAAGACAGCACTTTCTACCATTTGCACAACCATTTGAAAACTACAGTAAAACTACACATCGTCACTGCATTAAGTGAGGTATCTGAGTACAAGACACTGAATATGTATGTTTCACATTTTTACTGCATTTGCTCTTTGCAATTATCATTTATTCACAGTATTGTGCAAAAGAATAAATACACCCTTATTTACAACAAACATAAGCCTCCTTTGGGTAGAGCTGTGCACAGCAAAACAATATTGCAGTAAATACTAAAACTAAACCTACAAACATGTACAGGTCTTTAAATCATTCATCAAATTGTTCAATTAAAATGTTTCAAAAAATTTACATTTGACAGATTTTGACAACTAGTTCAACATTTTTGTATGTAATGACTCAAGTAATGAAATGAGGACTATACGTTTTATATGGAATGACTGTTCAGCAATCAGAAGTTTAGTTTGCTTTGACTGACATGACATAAGCAAATGATAATGTTATAAATAGTGTTGTGAGAAATGCACCAAAGCCACTGAGAAAAACTGTAAATGAACATCTCTCTCTCTCTCTCTCTCTCTGTCTGTCTCTCTGTCTACTTAATTGCAGGATCTCAGTGTAAATGTAATGAAAACTGAAAAACTCTACAGTAGGGTGTTTAACAAGAGCTGTTGTCCTATATAATTCAATATTATTATTTAATTTATAATTATTTTTTATTTTATGCTATCTCAAAATATTTCAAATTGTTTATTTTTTTAATTATTCTCATGATTTTTTTAAGCTCATGCCTTTAAAGCACTTTGATTAACACTTGTTTATAAAAAAAGTGCTTTATAAATACATTCATTAATTTAATTCATTAAACTGGAGCAAACCCACACGAACGCAGGGAGAACATGCAAACTCCAAAAAGAAACCCACAAACGCCAACTGACCCAGCCGAGGCTCAAACCTGAGACCCAGCGATCTTCTTGCTGTGAGGCGACAGCACTACCTACTGTGCCACTGCGTCGTCTAAATACATTTTGATTTGATTTAAAACAGATTAGGACCATTTGGAGTTTATAAATCATGATTTACATTCAGCAAACAAAACTTAGATTCCTTAAACCAAACCTTAAACTTTAAACTTAAATTAGTGCATTTTTATAACCAGATAGCCTATTAGACTGTAGTTGCCTGTAGGAGTTAGAATATTTATTTATTCTTTAATAATTTCCAAGGGAGTATTGAGTACATTATATTATACACAGGGGACGGGGGTGGGGCTATAGTGATGTTTTTCTGTAGATTGAGCTACTGTACCAATTTCTGCATTCACTGAGAAATGCTGCCACCTCCTGTAAGCCATTGGAATTGACAATTGAACTCACACACATACAAATAAATCCTTGCAAAAGCCATGATTTAGAACTGTTTTGCTGCTCCATTGATTGCAGTTTGCTATCATCCTCAACAGAAAATAAATTAAGACATCCTAAGAAGTATATTGCTGGGCTGAATTTAACTTTTGAAAAGAGGACCAAAACTGTCAATAATAATGAAAAAAAAATTGTGTAATTAAACCAAACCGTAGTGCCGTGAACTGAACATGAGATAAAGCTTTTAACAGATTTCACACGCTTTAGTTTTAGCGCATCACATTACAGGTCAATCGGTTCGAGTCACTTCTAGAAAAAACTACAAACCTTCGGAGCGATGAGATCACGCGACCAGAAGTCCTCGTTGCATCACTTCCGTGTTTACAGCCTGACGAAATATGGTTGAAACGAAAGTGGAATCTGACGTGTCCTACTGTTGATCGCTAATATTAGGGGCTCAGGGATCGTTCACGATACATTTATACCGCAACGCAAGAAAGTTTAACAACTCCTTTAGCCTTTGAAACAGAATCCGACATTCAGACAGTACGGTGAGTTATGCACAGTAGTTTTGTCTTTGTAGCCTTGTACATTTACACTACTTTTATGGTCCAATGTATGTAGATTAAATGTTTGATATTAGCCAGAATATTGTCTGGGAAATAGTTTAGTAAAGTTAACCCACATTAAAACAAGTTGATTATCTGTTAATATTATAATTCAACGTGATAATTCATAGTTTCTGAAGTAATATAACAAATACTCTTAAGTTTTCTACAACTAACGTTACTGGATAACGTTATTCTACACCAGTTTACTGTGGTAAAACCAAAGTGTACTACTGTATTAGTTCCCTATACTTAATAATACAAAATGCTGTACATTTTTTTCTATAATGTATACAGTATTACAGTTTATTATGTATAATTAAAAAAACTATAGTATTGACTATAAATTACTATAGTGTTTTTCATGCAGGATGAAGAGATTTAATCAAAGATTGTCAAAGGAGAAAAAAGATATAATAATAATCTTTAAATAATTTAAGAAAGAGATGATACTTAAATTTAAATAATATTTTATAAATGTCTGTGCGCTACTTACTATGACTACATGATGATTGTAAGTGAAACATAATAGATCAAATGTTTTAATAACCTGAAATGGCCAAACTCTGATTATTTTGAATGTAGGCAAAATACATAACATTAAAGCTTAAGTTAAAGCAAAAGATTTGTATTGTGACTTTGCTTCGAGGCACAGTCGAAATCAGAATTATTAGCCCCTGTTTATTTTTTTCCACAATTTCTGTTTAACATAGAGAAGATTCTTTCAGCACATTTCTAAGCATAATAGTTTTAATAACTCATTTTTTAATAACTGATTTATTTTACCTTTGCCATGATGACGGTGAATAATATTTGACTAGATATTTTTCAAGACACTTCTTTACAGCTTAAAGGGACATTTAAAGGCTTAACTAGGTTAATTAAGTTAACTAGGCAGGTTAGGGTAATAAGGCAAGTTATTGTATAACAATGGTTTGTTCTGAAGACTATCAAGAATAAATATAGCTTAAAGGGGCGAATAATTTTGACCTCAAAATGTGTAATTAAAAAATTAAAAACTTCTTTTATTCTAGCCGAAATAAAACACATAAGACTTTCTCCAAAAGAAAAAATAGTATCGGACTTACTGTGAAAATTTCCTTGCTCTGTTAAACATCATTTGGGAAATATTTAAAAAAGAAAAAAAAAATTAAAGGGGGGTTAATAATTCTGACTTCAACTATTTTTATGGAATTATATTCCAAAAAGTGTTTCAATAAAATTGACCTATAAATCAAATTCACCTATACCAGATATCTTCGTTGATGTAAAGTTGGTTTTGTATTCACACATTTGGACTATCTCCTTAGTATAATAAATGGCGATAGCACGATCGCCTCAAAGAAAGAAGTTTGCTGGTTTGAGCCCCGGCTGAGTCAGTTGGCATTTTTGTGAGTTTCATGTTCTCCCGGAGGGTTTCCCTCAGGTGCTCTGGTTTCCCCCACAGGTTATCTGAATAAACTAAATTGGCCGTAGTGTATGTGTGTGAAAAAGTATGTATGGGTATTTCCCAGTACTAGGTTGCACCTGGAAAGGCATCCACTGTGTAAAACATATGCTGGATAAGTTGGCGGTTCATTCTGCTGTGGTGACCCCTGACTAATAAAGGGACTGAGCTGAAAAGAAAATGAATGAATGATATTAGCAGCCAATGACTCAAAAGTACATTGTGTTTAGTGAAATAAATAGTGCTGATGTTGATTTGAAGTCAGACTTGCATGTAATTTCATCGAATATTCAAAGTTGCACAGTAAACAATATAGTAAGCATGTGACAAGTTGTCACTAAACAAATGTGCGAATAGAAAAACAACTTTACCTCAATGAAATCTTCTAAGATGCTTTTATCCAATCAGTCAGACCCAATCAGGGGCATCTAGAATGGAAATATTACACAAAATCGTCTTGTTGTTGTCACATCAATAATGTCTCATATGATTTATAGAATGATGTGCATATAATTAAATTTATTCCTAATATGGTTAAAATAACAATAATGAACATTCTTTCAATATACAGTGCTCCAGTGCTGAGTGTATGAAGATGCATTTGTGTGTGCTAATACTCCACTGTATGCCTTTTAGATGCGTAACAGACAAAGAGGAACCAACCTCGGCCTTCTCCTTCTGGCCTCTCAAGTTTTCCAGCTGGGAATAGACAACATTCCACCTGTCACTCTTGCAACGCTGGGCCTCAATGTCTATTTGTTCCTGTTTCCTTTCAAACCCCTCCTAGAGGTACATGTTATTAAAGAGTGCTTTCATGACAGGTCATCAGTCGGCCATATTGGACTCACAGAACGTAAACAATGCCACTGAACTGACCTAAACGTGCATATTTTGCTTATTATTCCTTCTAAAAATGATCGATTTGGATCATGTTTAGGATTTTACTAATTAGCCAGAGCGGATTAGTAAACATTGAGATTACTACAGAGTGCAAAATGTCAAAACAGAGAAGAAAACTGAGGAACAAAGTGTATTTGTGGTTGGCTAAACTGAATCAGGATTTCCAGAGAAAGAATCTTGACCAAAAAATCATGTTTGTTCTTATCATTCACAATCAAATAACTGAAATATTAGGCTAATATCTTAATTAACACTTTATCTTTCAACGTCTATTAGTTAAATTCAGCATCTGCTGTGTAAAACATATGCCAAAATAGTTGGCGGTTCATTCCGCTGTGGTAGCCCCTAATAAATAAGGAACTAAGCCAAAGGAAAATGAATAAATAAAATAATATGTCTTGTGTGTGTGCGCAGACGTGTTTGAGTGTTCGAGAGGCGTACTGGTACCGAGACTGGAGTCGTCTGCTGCTGTCACCGTTTCACCATGTTGACGACATGCACCTTTACTTCAACATGGCTTCGCTGCTATGGAAAGGCATCAGGTTGGAGAAGAAACTGGGAGGCCCGTGGTTTGCGTATCTGCTGTCTGTCTTTTCTCTGCTCACCGGATTTGTGTACCTGCTGCTGGAAACAGGACTAACACATATGACAGAAGACTCCTCGTATAGTCTACAGTGCGCTGTGGGCTTCTCAGGTGTGCACATCACTTATGCTGTGTTTTTTTTTTTTTTTACTGCATTTCTGATAAATAATCTCCTCCCACATTAGGGCTGAACAATATATCATTTGAGCATCGATATATCACAATGTATCTGCCATAGTCATATCGCAGGATTAGATTATTTATTAAAAGAAAAAATACTAAAAAGATTAAATTATAAAGACATTATTAAATATATATTTCTGTTTAAAATATTATTTATACTATATTTACCATGTTATTTTACACTTCATTTGATTGTTAAATTTTTGTACTTA
Organism: Danio rerio; assembly: GCF_052040795.2. Classification (NCBI taxonomy): domain Eukaryota; kingdom Metazoa; phylum Chordata; class Actinopteri; order Cypriniformes; family Danionidae; genus Danio; species Danio rerio. Next base: position 38,831,821 of record NC_141035.1, read on the forward strand.
AATACTGTTAACCAAAAAACATAAAGCACTATTTATTTATTTTTGCTTGTATTTATTATAATTTATGCAGATGCACTGCAGAGAAAAAGACTCAATCTAAATGTATGAAATCTTTCCAAATAGAGCTATTCAAATCATCTGGTGTAATTATATTCAAAACACAATATACACTCACTGGCCACTTTATTAGGTACACCTTACTACTACCGGGTTGGACCACATTTACCTTTAGAACTGCCTTAATCCTTTGCGGCATTGATTTAACAAAGTACTGGAAATATTCCTCAGAGATTTTGATTGATATTGACATGTTAGTGATAGCATCACTAACAGCAGCCTGAACCATTGATATAAGGCAGGATTGATCCATGCTTTCATGTTGTTGACATTAAATTCTGAACCTACCATCAGAATGTTGCAGCGGAAATCGGGACTCATCAGACCAGGCAACGTTTTTACAAACTTCTATCGTCAAATTTTGATGAACCTGTGTGAATTGTAGCCTCAGTGGCACCCAGTGTGGTCTTCTGCTGCTGTAGCCCACCTCAAGGTTTGATGTGTTGTGCATTCAGAGATGCACTTCTGCAGACCTCGATTGTAATGAGTGGTTATTTGGATTGCTGTTGTCTTTCTATCAGCTGGAACCAGTCTGGCCATTCTCTTCTGACCTCTGGCATTAACAAGGCATTTACGCCCACAGAACTGCCGCTCACTGGATATTTTCTCTTTTTCGGACCATTCTCTGTAAACCCTAGAGATGGTTGTGCGTGAAAAGTGAAGATCAGCAGCTTCTGAAATACTCAGACCAGCCCGTCTGGCACCAACAACCATGCAACATTCAAAGTCACTTAAATCACCTTTCTTCCTCATTCTGATGCTCGGTTTGAACTGCAGCAGATGGTCTTAATGATGTCTATATGCCTAAATGCATTGAGATGCTGCCATGTGATTGGCTGATTAGAAATTTGCATTAACAAGCAGTTGGACAGGTGTACCTATTAAAGTGGCCGGTGAGTATACATAAACAAAATCTTGCAATGTCAGATTTTTCCAATATTGTGCAGCCCTAATCCATGGTATATACCCTTTGTTTTAATTGTTAATTGAAGGATTTCATATAATAGTATGGTTATTATAGTATAGTTTAGTTATTATAGTATAGTTATTTACAGAATGTACAGTTAAAAGTCAAAATAATTGTTGTGTTTATTGAAAAATACATGTTTTGTTACATTAATTCAATGTGTTCTTGCTGATTTACATTTATTCTAAAAACAATACAGATTCTTACTTCCCAAGATGTATCTTTTAATGTTATGTTATGTAATTGGTATAAAGAATAAATAATGGAGCATTTTTTTTAGATGTCACTGAAGTTGTTTGTGTGCATTTCCAGGTGTTCTGTTTGGACTGAAGGTGGTGAATAATCATTATCATCCAGGCGGAGCCACAAATATCATGGGTTTGCCTATAGCCAATCGCTACGCCTGCTGGGTGGAGCTCGTTCTCATTCATATCATGAACCCTGGGTAGGCATGATGCTTAGAGACTAGAGGAAAGCAGGAATACTGTTGTGATACGGACTTCATTGTAAGCCTAGGATTTGAATCACATATTTACCCTTTCACTTTTGCAGGACATCATTTGTTGGCCATTTGTCTGGAATCCTAGTCGGACTGCTCTACACGACTGGACCACTAAAGAGACTCATGGAAATCTGTGCAGGTACACTCAATATTTAGATGTTTTAAAGGGATAGTTCACGCAAAAATGTACATTTTCTCACTGCTTTCTTCTGTTGAACACAAAACAAGATATTCTGAAGAATGGTTGAAAAAAACAGCCATCTACATTTACAGTAGGAATAAAAATATTCTACTGCAAAACATACTATGGCAGTAAATGGCTGTTTTTTCCCCTCAACATTCTTCAGAATATCTTCCTTTTTTGTTCAACAGAAGAAAGAAACACTTTCATTTTTGGGTGGACTATCACTTTAATATACAGTACTTATATTAACACTGATATTGCGATATGTGTCTTAAGGATCAATCATCCTCATATTAGAATTATTCCGGAAGCATCATGTGATACTAAAAGCTTGAGTAATGATGCTTTAAAATATATTTAAAATCTAAACCTGCTATTTTAAATTCTTGGATTATTCATTCATTCATTCATTTTCTTTTCGGCTTAGTCCCTTTATTAATCTGGGGTCTCCACAGCGTAATGAACCGCCAACCAATCCAGTATATCTTTTACGCAGCTGATGCCCTTTAAGTGCAACAATGGGAAACATACACTTCAGCCAATTTAGCTTATTCAATTCACCTATACCGCATGTCTTTGGGCTGTGGTGGAAACTGGAGCACCCGGAGGAAACCCACAGGAACACGTGGAGAACATGCAAACTCAACACAGAAATGCCAACTGACCCAGCCGAGGCTTAAACCAGTGACCTTCTTGGTGTGAGGTAATCGTGCTACCCACTGCGCCATCGTGAATCCCTTCTAGTATTATGCTTAACAATATTATCAATAAGAGAAACCTCCAAGCCAGAGGCCATGGTGCTCCACTGGAAAAAGGTGGCTTGGCATCTCCAGGTAGGAGGAAGTCCTTTCCCCAGGGGGAGGAGTTCAAGTATCTTGGGGTTTTGTTTACGAGTGAGGGAAGGATGAAGCGTGAGATTGTCAGGCGTATCGATGCAGCAGTAATGTGGTTGATATATCGGTCCACTGTGGTAAAGAAGGAGCTGAGCTGAAAGGCAAAGCTCTCGATTTACCGGTCAATCTATGTTGCTACTCTTACCTATGGTCTTGAGCTTTAGGTCATGACTGAAAGGATAAGATCTTGGATACAAGTGGCTGAAATGAGTTTCCTTCGCAGGGTGGCAGGGCACACCCTTTTAGATGTGGTGAGGAGCTCTGTCAACCAGCAGGAGCTCAGAGTAGAGCCCCTGCTCCTCCACATTGAGAGACGTCAGCTGAGGTGGCTTGGGCATCTGTTTCGGATGCCTCCTGCATGCCTACCTAGGGAGGTGTTCCAGGCATGTCACACCGAGAGAAGACTTTTGGGAAAACTCAGGACACATCTCTCGGCTGGCCTAGGAACGCCTCGGGATCCCCGCGGAAGAGCTGGAAGAAGTGTCTGGGTAGAGGGAAGTCTGCGGCTTTCTCCTGAGGTGATGACCCAGTCCCTGAAAAGTGGAAGGAAATGAATGAATGAATGAATGAATGAATTAGTTAATATTATCGATTTTTCTGTATTTTTAAGCAAATATATGCAGCTTTTGGTGAGCATAAGAGACTTATAAGTACCAAACTTTTTAATGGTAGTGTATAAAGCCACTTAATGTAGGAATAAATACATCCAGCCACCTAAACAACCATGACTGTTTTGTTTCAGGCTTTGTCACATCTAATGGGCATTATGGAGGGCAGCAGACATACTACAATTCATCAGGTAAATGCTTACAGATCATGAATCACATCAAATCATTATTTTGCACTTGTTGTTTTATAGGTACAGTTTAAAACAGAATAATTAGCTCTCCTGAAAAATTTTAATTGTGTTTAAAATATTTCCCTTCATTTTTAGTTGTATCGTTCCTTTAAAGGTGCAGTAGGATTGACATGTATATGGAGGACTAAACCTGCAAAAACAATAAATAAATAAATAAATAGGCAAATAAATAAATTAAAAAATCCAAATATTCCTGCATAAATAAAACAATAAACAAATACATTTATAGCCCACGTAAATCCACAAACAGCTGCTTAAAAATACAAATAATTACTAGTGCAGGCAGATAAATAAATACATTACACAAATGTTGGGAGAATAAGAAAATGAGAAACTTAAAGTTGATCTGCTTGCACTATTAACTGTTTATATATCAATTCATGTAGGAATTTGTGAGTATATATATATATATATATATATATATATATATATATATATATATATATATATAGTTTTATTTATGCAGGAATTTATGGATTTATTTATTTATTTATACGTGCATTTATTTATTTATTGTTTTTGCAGGTTTCATCCTCCATACAGCTAGTGGTTAAAATAGAAATTGAATCCAAATTCACAATACAGAGGTCCTACGCTATAAGGTTCACCTTTCGCTGCCGCGCAGTTTCGCAGATTTTTTGTGTGTGCAATTTGACATGTTTTTATTTATTTTTTTGACAGCACATTTTGTTCTGCGCCCTGATTGGCTGCAGACCATTGTCAATCAACCACCTCGTGTCTCATGTACAGAACAAAATGTGTTCAGCTTGCCAAATTAACATAAACTTTCGATCGCTAGCAGTGTGAGTTCAAAGGATGCAAAAAGGGTTGTAACAGTCCGCAGTAAGACCATCGTAAAGAGAGCCACACACTGTATGCGCAACGCAATGCCATGCAAACATAGGTTTATATCAGGGTACGGACACTGGCGCTGCAAGAGCACCATCTGAATAATTTCATTTTAAATAATATGCGAATGTGCACGTCTGGTGTGTGTTATTTTTCTAACTGTCATGTGCGTAGCACATCCGGTGTCCGGAGTCTGCTATCGCTTTGTGGATCAGTGACTGCAGGAAAAAGAACATTACACTGGATGCTAACATTATCCACACGAAAGCTAAAAAGCTTAATGAACCTTTTGCTGACAGCCATGAATGTTTGAATCATCATCCAGCATTTTTATGTGTGTGTTTTCAGGATACAGTGGATATGGCATGCCGTATGCTCCAAACACAAATTATGAACAGCATTATTATGGCGCCCCCTACAGACAGCAGTACAACACAAACTCAGCGCACACGCCCACTGCACCACCCCAGCATCCTTACACAGCAGGAATGTCAGAAGAACAGCAGTATGAAGCTGCTCTCAGAGCCAGCCTGAACGACAGAGGTGCTGTAAAAAATGTTTTAGACTGTCCTACAATAGATTTAAAATGCATCCCAGTAAAAAAAATAACTTTTTCTTGATGTTTACATTCCTTGGTATATACATTCGAGTGTCGGCTTACCCTGTCTGAGATGGTTAATTCAAGCATCCAACATATCTAAACCCCTTCTTTTCTAAAAGCTTGCTCTGCTCTGATTGGTCTGATGGCTCAGTCTGTTGTGATTGGTCAACCAGTGTTCAAAACCAAATGCTGATAACCATACATGAATTTTAGTTCCTCATTACTTTAATGATAGGAAGTTCAGATCATTTTACAAAATGATAACTCATGAAAGAAGTTACGTTCAACACCAAGCACATCATTGTTTTTCTTGTGAAATTCCCAATAAGTTTATTAAGGTGTATCCACATAAATGGCCCACCCTGTATCTCTGTGTGTGTGTGTGTGTGTGTGTGTGTGTGTGTGTGTATGTATATATATATATATATATATATATATATATATATATATATATATATATATATATATATATTTATATATTAGAGGTGTGAACCTACACTAGTCTCACGGTTCGGTTCGGTTCGGTTATGATTATCATGCCATCGATTCGGTTCAATTCGATATCTCGGTGCATCACGGTGCATTGACGGTGCTTTTCATACACCGTTTTATATTTTCTTCACAGCAGCAGTTCTTGTATTAAAATATATGAATATATTTATATTTATATACTGTTTGTTATACAATTTTGTAATTTAATACAAACAGTCAGATATATAAACTGTACCTTTAAACAACACGAGCATTTAGCAAATAATATAAACAAATATAAATATCCAGCTCACTTTCTGATTCTTGTCTAGTTCTCTTACACCTCTTTGATTGGTCACACCCTCAACAAAACGGTTGTGATTGGCTCTTGCGCGCTGCACTCTTCAGATGAGTGACACTGATAGGAAACAGCGGTGATCGCAGCAAAGTCAAAGCAAACGCGCGAATAGACATCTTGCGGCGCGATACGTGCGAATGGCGTGGCGCGAATTGAGCGTTTTGCGTGTTTGATGCTCTTAATGCGCATTTCGCGTGAATCACTCGAGTTCGAAAATCTGATCTTCAGCGGACATTCGCGCTGCGTTAACCAATCAGGAGCTTGCTCTTGTGGAGGCGTGATTGTGACGTATTGCCTGTTGTCGGTGTCCCAGGGGAAATCCCCCAGCAGACACCGACAAGAAGTTCATCAAACTGGGCTGGGCCACCTCCATCAGCCAGGTTCAGTTTCTGGAGGAGTCTATGAGCTTAAAGAGCTGGATGCACTTCTGAAAGGATGTAGTGGACTCAGACACGGCCCTAAACGTATAAACGCTGTTTATCATCCTTCATAAAGCACATAAACACTGTTATTTTCTTCATAAAATCCATGTTAGCCCTTTTGCTATGAAGCTAGAGTCACGGGGCAGACAGAAGCCCTGCCCATCATGCGAATCCGCGTCTGTTCTGAAGTGAATTTGACACGCGAATGAAACGGGTTTTGACGCGCGAATGAAGCGAGTAACCTCAAATGTTCACGCGGCTACTTACGCGTGAATAGCGTGATTTATCCGCGTGTTCCGCATCTGGTGTGAACACAGCATAAAGAGCGTTGTAAATACTCGCACTCGCCTCCCTCGCAACAGAGTGCATATGAGGTAAATGACGTCAGTAATAACCCGTGATGATTATTACTGAACCGATACCGAATTGTCCGTGTCTGCATCGCGGTGCACTGAAGAAACGATTAATTTTGACACCCCTAATATATATACATATATATATATATATATATATATATATATATATATATATATATATACATACATACATACATACAGTTAAAATATGTTGTATTTATTTCATTTAAAGCATGTGCTTTACACTATTAAGAATACTGAGCTGAAGATTGATTTCACAAAGTAAAATCGCAATATCAGGTAGAAAAATAGTGAATAGCACAGCGCTTTTAGGCTTTTATAAAGCAGCTTTATGCAATATTATGAAAAACTATGCAAATATGGATTCATGTAAAGTAGTATTACAAGGGGAGGCTTAAAAACCCAGCAAGCATTTTTCTGTCTAATACACGTCTAAACATAGTCATCTTGGCTAAAACAAGGCTACATTTTGGCTGTCAGTAAAAATCGAATAGACCTTTAAGAATAGGCCAAAACAGGACAAGTCATCAAATAAACAGAAATGAATGACTAAACATATGACGTCTGTCTAATCTGTGTGTTTGACAAATAGTCTAGCTTTTGGCTGTTCTTAGATGTCTATTAGATTTTCATTAACAGCCCCAGTTTAGCCTCGTTTTAGCCAAGCTGTCCATATTTAGATGTCTGTTAGATGTTTTTTAAACACAAAATAGTTTGCTGGGAAACAATACCTTATATTACTTAATGACTTATAAAAGCACACACACAAACAATGTACATGGAACAATGCAAACATAAGTTACATTAAAAATGCAAGGATACATGTTTGTCACAAAATTGCATGAAGCTGCCAATTTTAATTGTCGTTTGTTAATTTTCACATCCCAAACATCGTGGAACAAGTGTGTGTGACATTGTTTTGAACATTTACAGATCACTTTAACAATAATAATGATAACTGTGATCATTTTGGTCACTAATATTCATGATATGAAATATTCGTACTATTACATGCCTATTTTTATATACTTATTTATTGTAGTTTCAACAGTTGAGAGGTGTAAGATTGAGTTTTTATGTGTTTTAGGTGGTCATACACAAGCTAGATCATCACATGGCCCTTATGTCCCTTCTAACCCGTCGCCTGAAGAGATCCGCTGGAGACGAATCCAGAGATTTGACAGCTGAATGCTTGAAGAACATCACAACTAGACTGTTTACATGAAATACAGCAATAACCAACCACAGCTATGAAGAGGATTGTTCCACTGCTGATTGGATGTGACATGAAGAGGTTTAATGACATCATCAGTGTATCCGCTCTTATGAGTGGGAGTTTTTTTTTTTCTTCTATTTTTTATTGTTTTTTTGCACATATTAGGTAAAAGGTAAAATCTGCACATTAACAAAGTGTTCATCTATTACATAGTTTTAAGAAAATGGCTATTGTGCAGAATGTCGAATGTACAGTATAATGACTGTGTGACTTGCGTTTTACTATAATTCTTTTTAAAAAATAATTTCTAGCTTGCAAAAAATTCTAGCTTTCTTATTTGCAAACAACACGTCGTACTATGTAACTTATGCTTTGTTTCATTGTAAATAGGTTTATATTTTTATAACGAATAAATAAAAACATCAACTATTTTGTTTCTGACAAGTAGAAGGTTTTCAAGTGTGCTGCAACCTTTTAGGATCTTTTGTTTCAAATCAGTGGATCAAATTGCCAAGGTCGTGTGATTTCAGAAAATGGAGCTTTGTTGCGTCAATTTAGTGTGATTTGAGTAATACCATAGTCCACATGAATCATGCGGCTTCATTCAAAACACCCTGAACACTGAACGGGTTTCATCATTTTTGCCAGATTCGGATAATTTTTACAAGTTTGTAGACATTTTCATGACATATTTGTAAAATGATAGGGATAATTATTAAAAATAGTTAATAGTCTATTGTTGGCCAGTTTAACAGAGAAAATAATTACTTTAGAACAGGGTTGGAACTAAACTATGTAAAGCTCCAGGTACTGGTTTGACACTAGTGATTTTCTGTTTAAAAAGCTCAAAACTGCGTAAATGCAACAAAATGTCAGGCAAAACAAGTACTGTAATTGCCTTTTTCGAAAATATAGTGAGTTAGAACATATAAATGCACTTAGATTATCATCTAAAGCAGGGGTGCTCAATCCTGTTCCTGGAGATCTACCTTCCTGCAGATTTCAGTTGCTACCCATATCAAACACACCTGCCTGTAATTATCACGTGGTGTTCAGGTCCTAATTAATTGGTTCAGGTGTGTTTGATATGGGGAGCAACTGAAATCTGCAGAAAGGTAGATCTCCATTTTGTTGCATTTACACAGTTTTGAGCTTTTTAAACAGTAATTCACTAGCATCAAAGCCAGTACCTGAAGCTTTACACAGTTTAGTTCCAACCCTGCTTCTAGACACTTACCTGTTGGTTTCAAACAAGCCTGAAGACTGAATTAGTTTGATCAGGTGTGTTGAATTAGGGTTGGAACTAAACTGTGCAGAGCTGCGGCCCTCCAGAAACTGACTTTGACACCTGTGGAGTAAATGATATTGTGAAGCAAATGTTTTTGGCAATGTCCTTACTGCAGCTGGCAGCTCGATGACGTACTGGACCAGGTCCAATACATAGTGGACGTGCGCGCGAGGGGGTGTTGCTAGAAGCAATCATTCATTTTTCTTCAGTAAAGTCCCTTATTTATGAGGGGTGGCCACAGCAGAATGAACCACCAGCCCCTCCAGCCACTACCCAGTACTGGGAACACCCATACACTCTCACATTCATACACTACGACCAATTTAGTTAATCCAATTCAACTACAGTGCCTAGTTCTTTGGACTGTGGGGGAAACCGGAGCACCTGGAGGAAACCCACCCCAACACAGGAAGAACATGCAAACTCCACACAGAAATGCCAACTGTTCCAGCCAGTACTCTTAGCGACTGAGCCACCGTGCTGCCTTGCTAAATTGTTAAATTGTGTGTTATTAACATGTTCTCCTACCCTAACCGTCAGTTATTAACGTCTGCACCTCCCACAACACTAAACACAACCGTCACAGTGGCAAGGGCATTACCTTAGTGGGAGTTACAATCTGGTTAGAATGTCCCCTACGTATTAGACCCGGTCCAGTACGTGGTTGTGCTAGAGACTGCAGCGAGGACATTTTGCAATTTTCGTTACTCCCATCATCACTCCTGAAATGTGAAGAAAAAAACATTTTGATGGTGGCAGGCTGCATTGCAGGTCATAAAACCCACCATTTCCATGTATACTACACTGCTTGCATTCAGAAGGGCTCATCCCTGTGCCCTAATCCCTTTGAAGGGTTTATTCTGGAGTGACAGAATAGAACAGATTTTGAAGGGAGTAGTGCATATAGATGAGCCCTACTAATTGGAACACAGTGTCTGACACTGATCAACTTCCCTGCACAAATTGTGGAGCTGAAAATATCCATCAGTTGTATCCATACCGAAGGGGCCTTAGATGTGGCCAGTTTTGAGCATTTCAGTTTGGAACGACACCATGATTGTTTCCACTCTGAAGTGCCCTTCAGAGTTTGGAAATCATCGCTTGTCAACCATATTATTAACTTAAAAACAAATAAAATTACACAATGTTTTTTCCCCTTAATGTAGTTTACACCATATTAGATCAGGTGGGATTTTGATTTATTTTCACCAAAACAATAATAATAATAATATTAATAAACAAACAGTGGCATTTTTAGCTTAGCATTGACCATTGAATCAGATTAGACCATTAGCATCTCGCTCAGAAAAAAATCAAAAAGAGGATAATCTTTCTATTTAAAGCTTGACTTTGTTGTTACATTGTGTACTATGACCGACAGAAAATAAAAAGTAACTATACTATCATTCTGGCGTACTAATCAAGGGACTTTACTGTCGTATCATGGTGCAACATGATACATGTCGTATGCAGGCGCAATATTACACAGCGCTGTACCTAGTGTTAGGAAACGGACGGACAAACAGGGTGAGTAGAAAATGTAAACTTTTATTTTCACAGCAGAGCAATATAAGGATATGCAAGGTTCCGTTCGTTGAGATGAAGGGGATGTAACTATCCGTCTTCCTTGCAGTATGGATGATGATATAGATGCTGACCGAATACACACACCAGATGAGTAGGGGATGGGACAGAACGATGGAGCACCCACCAGATGAGTTACGGAGACGACAACGAGGAAACACACACCTCCAACTGGAACACGGGGCAGACTGGACAAACTGGAGACAAAACAGAGATTAGGTAAGTTTCTGGAGGATCGCTCACTGCTACTGAATACGTGGAGAGTATTCGTTATCAGTCCGCTTCGTATGAACGAGCCCGGACAAAGAGTGGTGTGAGGTGTGTGTTTTTATAGTCTCATGGTGATGAGATGCAGCTGTGCATGATTAAAATTCAGGTGATGATGGGCATTGTGTTAAATTGGTGGAAGAGCCTGGCCAATCTGTGACATTACCCCCCTCCCCAGGGCCCGCTCCTGAGGGCCTAATAATCCGACGCCGTGGTGGTCTACCTCGTCCACGAGGTGCCGGGCACTCAGGGTGATTGGAGTGGAAATCTTCCATCAGTGAGGGATCTAAGATGTCTGATCTGGAGACCCACGATCTTTCCTCTGGTCCATATCCCTCCCAGTCAACGAGGTATTCTAACTGACCACCACGACGCCGGGACTGTAGAATCTCCTTGACAGAGTAAATGGAGTCTTCTGGCATCAGTGGTGGAGGGGTTTCCTCTTCGTGGCCAGGCTCTGTGGAGGGAATCAGAGGTTCGTGATAGGGTTTAAGGAGTGACACGTGAAATGTGGGATGGATCCTGTACTGTGGTGGTAGTTGTAATTTGTAGGTGACAGGGTTGACTTGTTCCAGGATGGTGAAGGGACCAATGAATCTGGGACTAAGTTTTTTGGAGGGCAGTCGCAGGCGTATGTCTCTGGTGGACAGCCAGACCTTCTGTCCAGGATTGTAGACGTGACCTTCAATCCTTCTCCTGTCTGACACCTCCTTGGTTCTTCGGACTGCCCTCTGGAGATGGTGATGGGCCTCGTCCCAGACCCTCTCGCTCTCCCGAAACCAGTGATCCACTGCGGGTACATCAGACGGTTCGTCATTCCAGGGGAAAAGTGGAGGTTGAAATCCCAGAATACACTGGAATGGCGTGAGTCCTGTGGTGGGTTGCCGCAGTGAATTTTGGGCGTATTCCGCCCAGCCCAGAAACTGGTTCCAGGAATTTTGGCGACCGTGACAGAAAGTCCTGAGAAATCGTCCCACTTCTTGAATCTTCCTCTCCGTCTGGCCGTTGGTTTGTGGATGATAGCCAGACGAGAGGCTGACGGTCACACCTAGGAGTCGGAAGAAGGCTTTCCATAGTCTGGAGATGAACTGAGGACCTCGATCCGAGACTATATCTTCTGGTAAACCAAAACATCGAAAGACATGGTTAAAGAGACTTTCAGCTGTCTCTAGGGCTGTGGGAAGACCTTTCAATGGAATCAAACGACAGAATTTTGAGAATCGATCCACAATAACCAGAATGCAGGTATTACCGTCAGATGAGGGAAGATCCGTCATGAAGTCTACCCCTAGGTGTGACCAGGGACGATTCGGGATGGGCAGAGGGTGGAGCTTGCCTGCAGGTAGATGGCGTGGACTTTTTGACATGGCACATTCTTTACAACCTAGCACATACCTTCTTACATCTCTTGCCATGCTCGGCCACCAGAAGCGTTGGGATAGCAGCGAGAGGGTATTGTTGACCCCAGGATGCCCAGTGCCCAGAGAGGTATGAGTGGAGTGGATGAGATCTACCCGTTGATTATTAGGGACAAACTGTCGATTTGGGGGGCAGCCCGGCGGAGCTCTGATTTCAGGAGTGGCGACGGCTGGAGGAGCAGACCATCTGATGGGACAGACATCTATATGATCTGGAAGAATCTTGGCCGGGGTTTCGATGGTTTCTTGATGATCATGCATTCTGGATAGTGCGTCCGCTCGGATATTTTTTGAGCCAGGTCGATAGGTTATGGAGAAATGGAATCTGGAGAAGAACAATGACCAGCGGGCCTGGCGGGGACAGAGTCGTTTAGCATCTTTAAGATATTGCAAATTTTTATGATCTGTGATTACCTGGAAAGGATGTTTAGCACCCTCCAACCAATGTCGCCACTCCTCCAGGGCGAGCTTGATGGCTAGTAGTTCTCGATTCCCGATGTCATAATTCTTCTCCGCCGGACTAAGTTTCCTGGAGAAATAGGCACATGGATGGAGTAACTTGGGAGTACCGTGGAACTGAGATAAGATGGCTCCCACTCCAGTGGTGGAGGCATCTACTTCTACTATAAAAGGCAAATCTGGGTCAGGGTGAGTCAGGAGTGGGGCTCGAGTAAAGGCTTCTTTGAGATTTCGGAAGGCTGCGGCGGCTTCAGAAGGCCAGGATAATTTCTTGGGTTTATTTTTGAGAAGGTTGGTGAGTGGGGCGGTGACGAGACTGTAGTTATGAATAAATCGTCGATAGAAGTTTGCAAAGCCGAGGAATCGTTGGAGTTCTTTGACGGTTGTGGGTTCTGGCCAGGAGACAACGGCAGTGACCTTCCCCTCGTCCATACGAACCCCTCTTTTATCTATGACGTATCCCAGAAACTGAACAGATGGTAGATGAAATGAACATTTCTCAGCTTTGAGGTACAGTTGGTGTTTCCTGAGGGTTTGCAGTACCTTCTCTACGTGGTGGCGATGTTCGACCTCATTTCTGGAGTAAATCAAGATATCATCTATGTACACAATGACGAAGAGATGAAGGAACTCTCGGAGGACTTCATGGATGAAGTTTTGGAATACGGAAGGGGCGTTGACCAGACCGTACGGCATTACCCGATATTCGTAGTGGCCAGTAGGGGTCACAAACGCGGTTTTCCATTCATCACCCCTCCTTATCCTCACCAAGTTATATGCGCTGCGGAGGTCCAACTTTGTGAAGATCTTGGCAGATCGAAGTTGCTCTAGGGCCGCAGGAACGAGAGGAAGGGGATATCGGAACTTGACTGTACCTTGGTTGAGAATTCTATAATCAATGCACGGCCGCAGCCCTCCATCTTTCTTAGTCACAAAGAAGAAACTGGATGCTGCGGGTGATGTGGAAGGACGGATATACCCCTGATGCAGAGCCTCCTGAATATACTCTTCCATGGCCTTGGTTTCCGGAAGCGACAGTGGATAGATTCTACCTTTGGGCATTGGGGCATCTGGAACCAGATCTATGGCACAGTCCCATGACCGATGTGGAGGTAGCTGGGAAGCTTTTTTCGGGCAAAACACGTCCTTGTAAGGAGTGTAAATCGCAGGAATGTGGACGGATCGTGACTCGATGGGGCTTTCAACTGACGTGACATAGATAGATAGGGGTTTTCGTATATGTACAGGAAGATCGGGGAAACAGACTGGTGTACATCCTTCACCCCATTTCCTTATCTCTCCTGTGCCCCAAGAGAGGATGGGATCATGCTTCACCAGCCACGGTCGCCCTAGGATGATATCCATGGTGGCTCCCTCCAAAACCAGAAATTGTATGTCTTCTTTATGCAACCACCCAATTTGGAGACTAACGGGTTCACATTTACGGTGAATACGTGCCTGTGACTTGATATTGTTGGTTATGGGTTGAATTTGGTAGATGTGCGTCGAGGCTTCAGTGCGGAGGTGGAGCTGGCGACAGAGGGAGTGTGAGATGAAATTCCCAGCTGACCCGGAGTCGATAAGGGCGGTGGCTGAAACAGAAGAAGAGTGGGTAGTTAACAGTACCTTGGTAGTGAGAGGATTCATCTTCTCAATATCAAAACTGAACACACTCACCGAGGGGCGCATGGGACGGAGAGGACAGTCCAATTTAACATGTCCTCCGGCACCACAGTACAGACACAGACCCCGGGTCAGCCTCCTCTGTCGCTCAGCGGCCGTGAGTCTACCAGCTTCAATTATCATGGGTTCTGGTTCTGGAGGGATTGTGGACTCAGATGGACGGAGGAGTGCTTGAGGTAAGTGCTCTGGGTTATGTTGATAAGAGTTTATGCGATCAGAACATTGAAGGGACAGTTGGATAAATTTTTCCAAACCCATATTATCATCTTGGGCTGCTAGCTGAAGACGAAGTTTGTGCTCTAAACCGAGCCGGTAAGTGGTGAGAAGAGATCGCTCATTCCATCCGCTGGCAGCAGCTAGAGTACGGAACCGAAGGGCATAGTCCTGTGTGGACATAGTTCCTTGTTTCAGATGGTAAAGTTGTTCTCCAGCTGCTACTTCTCCATCAGAGCGACCAAAAACCTCTTTGAAATATGTGGTGAAGGCTTGAATAGAATTAGTTACCGGCCCAGCTTGATTCCAGATGGTCTCAGCCCACCGGAGAGCAGATCCAGAGAGAAGTGAAATGATGAAAGCAATTTTAGATCGATCTGTGGGATATAACTCAGGTTGCATTGTAAATACAAGGGAACATTGTAATAGGAATCCGTTGCACTCCTCCTCCCCGCCAGAGTAGGGCGCTGGTCGAGCCATGGGACTGGATGCGCTGGGGGAAGCCGAAGAAGTGCGCGGTGCTGGTGGTGGATCAGGAAGTGGTGCAGCTGGCGATAAAACTCTCTTCATCGCGTCTACCAGCTCCTGAATTGGATCGGGATTGCTCATGCTGTTAACTTTAAAGGTCCGGGCTTCTGTTAGGAAACGGACGGACAAACAGGGTGAGTAGAAAATGTAAACTTTTATTTTCACAGCAGAGCAATATAAGGATATGCAAGGTTCCGTTCGTTGAGATGAAGGGGATGTAACTATCCGTCTTCCTTGCAGTATGGATGATGATATAGATGCTGACCGAATACACACACCAGATGAGTAGGGGATGGGACAGAACGATGGAGCACCCACCAGATGAGTTACGGAGACGACAACGAGGAAACACACACCTCCAACTGGAACACGGGGCAGACTGGACAAACTGGAGACAAAACAGAGATTAGGTAAGTTTCTGGAGGATCGCTCACTGCTACTGAATACGTGGAGAGTATTCGTTATCAGTCCGCTTCGTATGAACGAGCCCGGACAAAGAGTGGTGTGAGGTGTGTGTTTTTATAGTCTCATGGTGATGAGATGCAGCTGTGCATGATTAAAATTCAGGTGATGATGGGCATTGTGTTAAATTGGTGGAAGAGCCTGGCCAATCTGTGACACCTAGTTACCTGAATAGGGACTATTTTCTAGTTCTGCAAAATGTTGTGCCTGCTGAAGCCATGGTACTGCAGCAAAGTTCCTTGGTAATTTCTCATGAATAGCATCTACAAGCATATATGATAAGACATATGTGTGTTTCAGTGGGGTGAGTTTGTATTGCATGTTATTACAAATTTCAAAATTTATTACACATTTAATAAAACATTTAAAAGGTGATGAACCTGCTGTTAAATGTAAAAAAAAAAATCCATGTGACACTGCACAAGACACTGAACGCCTTGGAAAAGGTTTTAACAATTTGCGTCGTCTTAATGTGTACGTCCATGCAGCAGTACAGTACTTAAGATATGAACATGTCCCCAAGCACAGCCAATAGTATTTCTATTAGCAATATGACAGCGACATCAAAACCAGACAAAAAGCATGATTTTTAAAAAGGGTACAGATTTTTTTTGTCCATTCACTAGCACCAAAATATCTATCTAAATAAATACTCTTGACATAAAGATAGAAAGCAAAGTTGCAATCATATACATACAGAGGAGTTATCATGCTCAGAACAACAACAAATAAAATGTAAAAAAATATCGCTTAGGACCCCTTATGTGGACAGTACAATACTGAGGGTGTTAGTTTCAATTTAATGGCTTGAGTTAGTTTAGACAGAAAAGGCAAATATCACAAAGTTAAAAAGGGTACAATTTTCAAGTCTACGATAATGATGACCTTTGCAGTCAATTCAATTGCAACAAAACAGCAAAATACACAGAAATCAAAGGACTATTTGTTTAGTTTAACTATATGAAACAGTACCGTTGAAGTGTTTTAAATACATAGGTTGTTTAACTACTGACTATCCTCCAAACATTCACAACTACTGGACTGATAATGCTAGCCTCATCTCAAATTTCTTTGGAGACAATGCTTTAAGAATTATAAATATTTGTAGGTTCATTATAATCTTTGGAGATTTCCTAAACTGTCTAATAAATTTTGCTAATTCATGTAGCTCAACCTTTAGATTAGCTAAGCTAATGCACAAACGCATGGCATACGACTTAAAATCTTCTTGAACACTTTACAAACTAACAGCTAATGTCTCGGTTTCCTGCCGTTTCTAAATTAACTTAAGTTAAAAACATACCCTGCTAAAGGTGTTGTCATGTTAGCAAAATGCTAACGACAGCTTTTTCAAAGTATGTCTGTTCAAAAATGTTGGTCAAAATGGCGTCGTCATAATTTAAAATCATATTTAAAGCTTTTGTGTAACATTTATGGAAAGTCTTTTTACCTTCATGCTAATTTCCCAATTTTGTGGATTCTTAACACAGTGACAGCATTTTACGCGGAAAATGGCCGTACCTTAAAGGGATAGTTTACCCCAAAACAAAAATTTACTCGCACGCTGGTTCTAAACTTTTATGAATTACTCTCCTCTGTTGAACACCAAATGAACTATTCTAAAGGGAATATTGGGGGGAAACAGCTATTAAAAATAGTAACAAAAATCCTATAGAAGTCAATGGCTGTTTTCCTCCAACATTCTTCAGTATTGTGTAGAAAGAAATGAGTAAATGATGACAGAATGTTCATTTTTAGGTGAAGTTACTGCTTAAAATACTTGATTTCAACTAAAGAATTAAAATCTATGCACTTGAAATGAAGAAAACTTTACTCCCAGATGTATTTTTCCCATTACTTTTCTTCATAAAATCTTTCATCTATGTGAATGTGAAAACCAACCAATGAGGAGAATCACAACATTACAAACTTTAATTTGTCTGTTAAAATCAGACAAAAGGAAAAAAAATAAGAAATGCTTTATGGGAAAGAATTACAATCCTATGAAATATTGCAAAAAAAAAAATAAAAATTGTTGGTAGTATCTACATAACATATTTTAAGATCATTGCAAGAATGCATATGACTCTTTGATTAATTAGATGCCTCTTTAAAGCATCATGGGAAATGTAGTTTTCTGCATTAATTCTTACATTAAATAATAAGTCTCAAAATAAGTTAAAGGGGTTGTTCACCTAAAAAAGTAATTGTATCATAGTTTACCTACCCCTCACTTGTTCAAAACCAGTTTGAGTTTCTATCTTCTGTTGAACACAAAGGAAGATATTTTGAAGAATGCTGGTTGCTAAGACACATTGACTTCCATATTCAGCTTATTCTTCACGTACGAGCGGGAGCAGCCATTTTAATCTTTTTCGCTCGAGACTTCCGGTATAATCAACTTCCATTATTTTTTAGACATAAAAACAGCTCGTTCTTCTGCTTGATGTTGCAAACTGAAATTTTCTTATTATATTATTCTGCTTTGTCTGTATAGTCATGAACACACTTGTTTGTTGAGCAAGTAGTGTGATCATTTTCTACCATTTTTTATTCCTAGTCATTTCTCCTATAGGCGACTGAAGCGGAAGTTCTAAAACAGTCGCAAAAAAGAGCGCACTTCCGCATTGAAGAATAGGTTCAATAGGGTTGGGTCGATAGACGATGCCATCATCCATCGCTGATGGCCGATAGACATCACGATGCTGAGCTGGCATCGCGATGCTCCGTCCCGCCCCTGTCACAAACCCGCTCATGAAAAATACACACTCAGGTGCCGTTTACACTCAAACGCCGTAATTTTAAAATGCCATTTTAGAATGAAAATGATCCACGTCCACACTGGCGTTTCATCTAGCATTTCTAAAAAGCCCTACCTCTACACTATCCGCTTGTTAAGTGATGACGTGTTGGTGACGTATGTAATACTTTTTCCGTGTCCAAGCTGCCACTCATTTGAGTTGAGAAATTATTTGTTTATGATCTTTCAATTCATATCACACATTAAAGTTAATTTTATATAAAGTCATAGTGTACGCAACAATCTGCGATCGTGATTTTCGAAAGTATTAAATCGCTTTGTAAACGTTTATAAATACCATTTCATGAGTCTCCCCATACAGTTGAAAAAAGAGCGTTTGGAACCGGAAACCGCTTTGCGTGACGTCACATTTAACAAGCGGATACCGCTGAAAACCCACATCACATGACCACACACACACACAAACACACACACACAGAGTCATGCACTCGTCTGAGCTCCAGCAGTCAGCGGGTGCTTTGAGCACAAAACCCCAGAGAGCAGTGCAAGTCTGACAGTTTAGCAAGGATCTTTCACTGGATTGCGCCTCATTATAATTGTTAAACATAATATTTAATTAATCTTGTCACTATCTATTGACTCTTCTGTCTTTTGAATCTATCCGGTAACGTGTCACAGCATCAGTACACTTCTTCAATCTTTCGCTTTCACGCTTGTACTTAGGAATTTTAGTGAAAACCTCAGATACTGTTTTTACCAACCAAGTTTGTCGATGCCATTATAATGACACAGATCACTCTGCCTATTCATAGTTTCGCGGTAAAAGTGTGGTAGTGTGGTAATTTGTGTGTAACTTAATTTATTTATGATTTGGTTATGGGTAAACAAAGACCATGCGTGTCAGATATTTAAACGGTAGACTACAAATAATTAATTTGTTATGAAGTAATTAGTCATTAATAATTAATTCACCGCTGCCTATAACGATGTTGCCATCGTTCATTGCGATGTTTCACATTAGACATCGTAGGATGCCAATTTGGTCGACATCACCGAACCCTACCTCCATAGTAAATTGTTTTAATGTTGTGAAAGCCAGTCAGCAACCAATTTCTTCAAAATATCTTTTTTTGTGTTCAAAAACCACACAAGGGAGAGTAAATGATGAGTTAAATTACTATTGTAGGTGAAATATCCCTTTAATGCAAAGAGGAAAGTGTATGTACAATACCGAAGTCTCAAAAGATCTGACTTTCCATATGGAGAAAATGAATGGAGTTTCGCTTCTGAAACATGAATGTTACTCTCTAAAGAAGTATACCGACATGGTTCAGTTTTGGTTAAAGATGGCACCGTAGACAAAAAACTAGCATTACAATATTCCACATCTTCAATGAGATGCTTTGATGTGCACAAACACATAACAACCAGGGAGAAAATGGAAATCTTTTAAAGAGGAATATGTGCAAACGATATTGGATTTTCTAGCACCAAAATGAAATCAAAGACAAGAAGCAAAGATGCGTGCTGTGTAAAGAGGTTATGTTGGAACAAATCCCATGAAGTAAAAAGTTCACAGCTGTGTAGTTCAATGGTCACAAATAATGTTCATTCTTGTCCTCTCCAAAAACAAAGTGACCAAAAAGCATCTCAATCACTCAAACAACAAGTGATGTGTTGATGTGCATTCTCAGTGCAGTTTAGAAAATACCATTGGCTTGTATCATTGGTTGGGGTCATTCATCATGCAGATGCTGCATCTGCTGGTGCTGTCGCGCTGCTGCCTTTCCTCTGTGATCACAGGACCGTGAGGACTGGAGTCATTGTGCTCCATGTCTATAGTCATCCAGAAACTGTAGATGCTGGCGAAATAACTGCATGTGCCACGGGGACCTTGGCACTCCACAAATGGCTGACTGCGGAAGTCTTGCAAACAGCTTCCTGTTGATGTCAGAGACTGTCCACCGCCTTCATCCCCTGACCCCGTATACTGGAACACAGACAGGTGATTTAAAGTCTGCTTAATATCAAAATTCACTGAATTGCTTATTCGGCTAGCTCACATTGTTATTCTTAGGGTGAATAATGAATCTGTGCAAGTTAATCCACTGAAAAAATGTGTTTGTTTTGGTAATTATCAATTAAAGTCTGACCATTTGCTTCCACATTTGGAGTGGTGGTCCTTCAGTTGACTTAATTAC